>NC_133340.1:16192435-16469935 GCF_030506205.2 Paramisgurnus dabryanus
TGCATATTAAATTTAATTTTCAAAGCAACTTGTAATACAAAAAATTTTACTTTTCATGGGTACTTTCATTGTGTAAAGTTTCATTTTGATAGGAGTAAAGGAAAAAATAGCCCCATTGGGTTGTATTGTAGTCTGGCCTTATTGGCACACATTTCGGATTGATGAGAAGTTAACATATTTCCTCAACTAGGATTTCTTAGGACTTTTAATATGTTGTTCTGGACACCTCATAGAAATGATCTATGCTAAAAAAAAATCTTTTACAATTACTTCTATTTTTTGCTCCAAAATGAGTTAGTTTGCCTGGACTATATAGGCACATTTCTACGCTTCTGAATGTTCACTGTTAAGTGTGCACTTGGGGCCATAATAAGGAAGTGGAAAGACAATAATTTCACCACCAAAGTTACTTCAGATCAGGCGCGGAACTGCCACAACCGGTGCCAAAACCGTCTATACCAGATTCACATGGGCTGCTGTATCGCCTAAAAATAACAGAATTACACCTATGACTGTTTGCTTCGGTTTCTAGGGTTTTGTTTCCAATTAATATGTGCTAAAATTCAAACGAAGGTACCTCTCTCCGTAGTTAAGACGTAACCACTGTCCCAAAGAAGTGCTAACAGCAAAAAGCAAACAGATTTCACTCCTCTTTTATACTGTGAAAGAGAAAATGTAATCATGCTCTAGTAATGCTTTCTTAAAACTATAGCACTAGAAATTGAAGTAATATCTCTGAGTATGAAATATGGGGCCAATTCCAAACTGAGGCTTTAAAGGATCATCCCAGATATAAAAAGAGACAGGTTCAGTGTGTAACATCCAAATAAGTCTAATTATCTAGATTCAAGGAATGTATTTGTCAGAAAAGGACTTACCATTGCAACTCTCTCAGGTTTGTCTTTTTTCTCTTCCTTATTGAACCATTTGGATTTGCCTCACCTAATACCACCCATTTTATACAGTTTATTTATTAATAACTCCTCCCTCCTTAACAGTGCCCATCACACAAGATTTTTTTTCCACAGTAGCTCTGTTGTAAATTATTTTGAGAGGATTAAAGAAGAGTTGACACAGCGTAATATGGAGGATATAATAAAATGAGAAATCAATTTAATAATTCAAACATAAAAATGTAAATAAATAAAAAATAATATCGACAAATTAAAAGACAGTTTTTTAAATGTATATAATGTATGATATGAAACATAATTAAAACAATAAATAGTTTAATTAAATGATGTTTTATAAAAAAGGTTTGGGAGGAGACGATCAGTCAATGAACACGGCTGACTCTCGATCACTCATCACCATAACAACACAACACCAGCTCTATAAATAAACAAGATTCCTTACCCTCATTCTCCGGATCTATCGGAAAACACCCCTCACCCTACATACAAATCAACAATAACCCGCGTCAGGGCAGCCCCAAGCCCGGGGATCCTTCCCCGGTCAAGGGACGAGCATCCCGAAACTCGGGGGTATTTTCTGAGCTCAGAACCCTCACCCGGGACAGCACGCCAAACACGCATATCAGCAGTCCAACTATTTGTCAGTGAGGAGAACTTGTAAATAAATAACTTAAATGGCCATTTAAAATGTGTTTTTTAAAAATCATTTGCCAATTGCAAATACAGTTACACAGAGTACACAGTTACAAGTCAGTTTTAAGATACAAACCCTCTCCAACACGACATTTAAGGTAAATACAGCGAGTGCAATAAGTATTGAACACATCACCATTTTTCTCTGCTATTGACATGAAATTTTCACCAGATGTTGGTAACAACCCACGTAATCCATACATACCAAGAAACCAAAACATATAAGTTCAGAAATGAAGTTATGTGTAATAATGTGAAATGACACAGGCAGCAGCGTAACGAGCCAACACCCAGCCCCTAAGCAGGATTATCAAGGCGGGCCCTTTACTACACCACGTGATGACGCAATGTCCACAAGCAGGCTAAAATTTATAGGACAGGATCATAGAACCTTAGATGACTGACAATATCAGAAATAGCCTACGCGCACCACAACAAAAACATAGCACTGGTGACAGCGCACCATAACATATGAAAAAACACTGCTGGTGACAGCACACTATATTATATTGTTACTCACTGCTAGGACTACACACACATACACCTAGGTTTACTAACATAAAAAAGATGCTCACTTACATTATAGGCTATAGCGTTACATTATAACCACATTATAATTTATAGCGGCATTTTCCGGGCTTCAGTTCTGGATGGCATGATGCACACAGGAGCTCTAAACTTCAGACAAAACACAGCTCAATCATTACATACGCAGGATCGATCCATACCGTTTAAAATCATGTGTTTACTTACTGCTGCACTTTGTGCTTTGCTTTAGGTGTCTGGTGTAGTGTTTGGGTACTTAAAGCGTTATCGTTTCTTGTTTGTGCTAAGAAACCAAAAGATACAAACCAGCCGATTCAAACGTGAACAGAAACTCTTGGCTGTGGTTGGTTGGGCTCTATCGCTAGCTGTGATTTCATTGGGCGATGGCTTGTTCGACTTCATGCGACGCATGAATTGACAGCCGGGTGACGTCAAACTACCGCGAAAGTGATTCGCGAAACCATATGAAGGAGTTTGCTTTTAAATTGCTCTCGCGGAACTTTGACATCATCCGGCTGCGGGTTCTTGTGGCGCCGCATGAAGTCGAACAAGCCTATTGAAAACCCATGAGAAAGCCTGGGAACACCGGATAGTAACGAATATGTGATAGGGCCTGCCGACTGTCAATCAAATTCTTCCAGTCGGGCGAGCCCCTGATTGGTCCGGGCCCTTAAGCAACGCTTACCCTGCTTACCGATAGTTACGCCCCTGGACACAGGGAAAAGTATTGAACACATGAAGAAAGGGAGGTACAAAAAAGCATGGAAAGCTGAAAACTACCAGTAATTAAAATCCACCCCCTGTCATTGCAAATGAATATCAGCTGGTTCAGCCCTACAAAAAGGTCTCATTGCCAAGGTGTCACAGAGGACAAATCTTATGATGGGAAAAAACAAAGAGCTGTCTCAAGACCTTTGCAACCCAATTGTTGCGAAACATGATTGCAATGGTTATAGGTGCATTTCTAAGCTTCTGAATGTTCAATGTGCACTGTTGTGGCCATAATACGGAAGTGGAAAGACAATTATTTCACCACCGAAGTTATTTCAGTTTAGGCGCGTAACCGCCACAACATGTGAGCATCTGATAAAACCGTCTATACAAGAGATATACCAGAGCAGTTTATAATTATATTACATAATGGAGGATTTTGGTCCAGAATGACTTATTTGATGCAATAATCCAAAAGATGTCACTAGCGATGAAAAACTCCACTGGTAAATGACATTGCCAGAGGGGCAAAAAATACTTTAATACTATGATGTACAAAAATCGCTGCAAAAGATGCTTTCCAACAGGGTTTATCGTAGTTTTTGTCCAACTCCATTGACTTGAGATGTGCTGTGAGGAACGGTATTACTCCGCGGCGGGAACTTTGTTTGTATTCCTGCAATTGGCAAAGGCGGATTATCGCCACCAACTGGGCTGGAGTGTCTATTAGTTAATCTCACAGCGGAAGAATGTACGGGTGTGAGGCGTTTGGAAAAATAGGTCCACAAGTTTACAACGAATGCTAAAACACCTGTTGGAAAGCATCTTTTGCAGCGATTTTTGTGTGAGCATATCAGTGAACACCCCTGACCACTCGGTGAGCTTCACGTCTTTGTAAACGAAAGTTTAATGCATTTTAGGAAGGATTGTTCCAGTGCACCTATGCAGCCATTGTGAGGGTGGGGGCTGATACAACAGAAACCGAAAATTCTCGGGCCAGCATCATATGTCCAAATTTCAGTCAAAACCATTCTATTTCATCATAAACAATCTGAAAACAGGGCTTTAAGTGCAAAATACCGAACCTGTCCTTTAAGTGTGTTTTTTTCAGGTGAAATTTCCAAAAACAGACGGAACTCACACTGAAGTGTTTTCAGATTAATACAAAGCTGAAATAAGAGACTATTTACACTCAAATGGTCCTTGGGGTCTATATGACCCCAAACAACATTTCATTCGTTAACAAAAGGTTCCCTTCATCTCAGAGATCAAAAATGTTGTGACTTTTCCTAAATAATCTATCTATACATACACAAAAACACACACACTTACATTCAGTCAAATTTCTGTGGCATTCTGTAAAACCCGACAAAATGCATCCAAAACTACAAAAAATTCTACTATTTGATATAATATTTATTTTTAATGTCCTTTCTAATGTTTATATAAACATAAATTCACAAAATGTATCACTAAAGTAGTGATGTGAGCAGTTGCCCATATCCAGTAAAATGAATGGCTTTCTATGGCCCTCTGCTGGTCAAAGCTATTTCTTTCTTAAACTGTAATTCCTTTAGGTTTATCGCTAACCACAAAAAGGTGGAATTCTACACCTAACACCTAGATCAATATACAGAAACAATTTAAATTAAATTTTGATAAACATTTAAGTGATTTTTTTATATAAAAAAACTAAATTTCACATGCAAGCTAACGGTGTAGGTGAGGATTTTTGTGGTAAATGGATACAAATGTACATAAATCTCTCAAAACACAGCTTCATTGTATAGATGAGAAGAAAAAAGATAATATTATTTGTATTATTAAAAATGTATATTTTTCTTACAATTATGCTTTCAATTTTGGGGTCACATACTGTAGAACCCAATGGCCAGTAGTGTAAACAGAAAACAAGGACTGTTTGAGGGTTAAATGATAAAGATTTGCTGTCTGTAACTGTGGAAGAATCTAAAATAGCTAAAAGATGTTTAAATTTGTGTTTCTGACTAAAATGGTCAAATTCATTTTAAGGTTGATTTGAAAAGATGGAGGAAGTTAAAGTGTAAAAACTGTAAAATATCTTTTATCATAGGCCTAGATCAACAAACTAACATTAACACATGTGTTACAAACATTGCTAGACACAGTGACAGTATTCAATCTTCAATACTCAGTAGCACGACATCAGACAAAAAGTCATTTTGATTCCAACAGTAAAAGTCTTTATTATGATTTTAAAATGTAATTTGAAGAATTTATTTTTTATTTTTGTATGTATATATATATATATATATATACATTATACAGAGGAGAAAACAGAGGAGAAAACATTTACGCTCAAGGTTTTATGGGGTGATAAATCATCTCAGTCTATTCATCTATGATCCCCTTGCGTTTGAAGGCACATATGTAGCCTTTTTTGTTGAAACAAGAGTCATCATTCCATTTGCCAGCACCTGAAAATATGAGTGAGAGATCATGGATTACATTGTTTTGTGCCTAATATAAAACATTTACATCTATCACTATATGAATACACATGAATTAAATAAAATTGTGAAGTCAATTTGTTTATGCATTTGCATTTTCTGTAAATGTATTAATTTGTGACCTGGCTTGTGAAAACCCAGCTACATAAAATTACTAAGACCATTTCAAAGATGAAAATTAAAAGTAAAAATCAACTTTTGATGTTCCTAATCTCATACATATATGATCAGGCTTTAGCCCAAACAGGGTCATATTTACAAACTAATCTGGCTCCACATATAAGTCTACCACTTTTTCATTGAATTTCTTTTCCCTTCCCCTCTTACCTTTCCAGTTCATCTCCACACATTCTTCTAAGCTAGAGTAGAGGTTTATGGGCTCACCGGGTGTCCAAACAGCATAGTCCCAGAAGGAACCATCCGTCCAAAGAAATTTACCAGACTGAAAGAGTGAAAGAAACAGATTATTCTGTATATGCATCTTTTATGTAAGGGATAATGTAGAGGCAGCCGGTAGTTATCGGGAAATAAGCCCCGACAGTGTGATCAGGACCCGTCACGAAGCGCTTATTACACGGCTACTTGCCACATAAGAAAAAAACTGGACATGAATATGAATTTGAAACATTTTATTGGCATATTTGTTTTAAATTAACATTTTTATCCTTCCGCGAAACTTTGCACAGATGCATAAAATAATCGTAATACCTTATTAAGATCCTCTGCTTCATACTTGTCTGTCTCCATTTTTTTCTCTTTTAGCCAGTCTTTGAGAAGTTTTAATGCCCATTCTGTATTTTTTTGTGTGTTGGCTTCGTAGCTGTCATGCTCTATTTTGTCAAGTTCAGTCTCAGTAAGCTCTCTGTGTCTTGTCGTTGTTCATTCTTCTATCCACTGTTTAAATGTTTTGTTTTTTCCGTACATGTTAAAATTAAAGTCAAAATGTTCCATTCTTAATTGTGGTTGTCCAGTGTTTGTCACAAGATGGCGGCAAACACTAATCTTTATTGGCGTGGAGCGATTTTAATCGTACAAGTAGTACCGGCTATGCGTTATTACTTTGGAGCGGTTATTATTTGAAAAGAACGAACCTGCAAATGTCTCAACTGACCAATCAGAATCAAGCATTCCAGAGAGCCGTGTAATAAAATGAATTAACAGAGATAATAATTTGACACTGAAAATATTTTATTTCTCCTAACTTCTGAACCTTCTGAAATTTTTACCTGAAAAAATTCATATCCCCCGAGCCACATGCGCAAGTTTTTTGGGTTCATCTTCTTCACAATGGAGAGTAAGTCATTATTAGCTCCGGCATTGTGCACTGACACCAGGTGTCCACCTGGGACTGTTTTTTTACAGCTGTTCTGTGTATAAAAACAGAAATAAACTGATGCATTATACAGTATTAAACTAAAGTTATATAAAAAAAATCTATGATAATCACATTATTTGCAGAATAAAAGTGTTACCTCTGCGTCAGTGAAGTTTAGAGGTTTGCTGAAGTATTTGACACAGTACTTGTCCACTTTGAACCAATCTTTATTAAAGCCATCCACGTTACATCGGTTAGGTAGACGATGAAATGCTGTGAGATTCACATGGGCTGCAGTATCGCCTAAATGACAGAATTACACCTATGACTGTTTGCTTCTGTTTCTAGGGTTCATATCATCACACTTTTTCAATGAATATGAACATTAAATACAAGTAAAAAGTACCTCTCTCCATAGTTATGACGTAACCACTGTCCCAAAGAAGTGCCAGCAGCAAAAAGCAAACAGATTTTGTTCCTCTTTTATACTGTGAAAGAGAAAATTTAATCATGCTTGTTTTTTGAACAACTAGATTGCTGTTCAGATTATGTACTGTACTTTATGTATTATTATTTCTGCTACACCACAGAGTTTGCAGTGATATCACTGTTACAGATTTGCTCAATCTTACATCTGTAGCACTACTAGAAATTGAAGAAGTATCTCTGAGTATGAGATATGGGCCCAATTCCAAACTGCGGCTTTAAAGAATCATCCCAGATCAACAAAGAGATCAGACCCCAG
This sequence comes from Paramisgurnus dabryanus, assembly GCF_030506205.2. Taxonomy (NCBI): domain Eukaryota; kingdom Metazoa; phylum Chordata; class Actinopteri; order Cypriniformes; family Cobitidae; genus Paramisgurnus; species Paramisgurnus dabryanus. The sequence continues at coordinate 16,199,849 of NC_133340.1, forward strand.
GTCATTGTGTAACATCAAAATAAAATAATTCTAATTATTTTCAAGATGCAAGGAATATATTTGTCCGAAAATGACTTACCATTTCAACTCTTTCAGGTTTGTCTCTTTTCAATTCCTTACTGTACCATTTGCATTCCCCCCCCCTAATACCACCCATTTTATACAGTTTTATTTATTAACAACTCCTCCCTCTTCTCTGAATCAATCACACTGTCTTTAGGGCATAGAAATGTTTTTCTTAACATAAGAAACACGTTTTTTTCCCCCACAGAAATAATAGAGATTAATATAACAAATGAGTGTTGTAAATTATTTTGTCCCCTGTAAATAATGCAATGAATGAGCTGGTGAGGTGTCCTATTTTTTTATTATTATTATTATTTAGAAGATATATACAGAAAATTCACAAACATAGAGAATAGTGCACTTTATGTGTCTTCTATAGAAAGTAAGTGAAAGACATATTTTGTGTGTGTTGTGTCTGCTATACTGTTTACTACATTTGCATATATTGTCACCTTATGCATGATACCACATCCTTCATCATCTATAGAACTTCCCCTTTCTTCTCTCACTTTTTTACATCTCAGCCTCACATTTTACTGCTTTCAAAGTTCACCAGTCTTCATCACACCTCATAAAATACAAATGCTGCCAGTTTACATTTGCAGACATTTTAATGCAAAGTGACTTGCAGTGTACATTTTATCAGTATGTAGGCCTATGTGTTCTCTGAGATTGAACCTATGACCTTGGTGTTGCAAGCAGCATGCTCTACCAGATGATCTTGTAGTGTGATGTCACAATTTACCTTACATGTTTATGATAGGGCTACGCAGGGGCACCACTAGCAATTTGGGGCCCTATGAAAGAATATGAGGGTGGGCCCCCTACCACACCCATTTCGCTTCAAAAGCCAACCTAGCTATCTAAAATCTTTGTCTGAAATGTAATAATACAGACCTGTTACTATTGCTTTTGACCACTATTATCTTTAGTCAGAGACCTACCATGTCGGTATAAGGTGATTTATTGTTACAGTAACCAAATATTCAGAGAAAGTGCAACATTCTTAAACAAAGATAAAACATACACGATATAATGTCTATGAACCTTAACCCAAACACCTTTAGCTTCATACACTAGATAACTGCGACCCTGCCTGGGAAAACCTAGCTAAAGTCTTTTTTTTTGTAGTGCACTGTTTTCTACATGCAATCATTAAACATAATGTATAGAAAATTCTGTAAAAATATAAACTTGATATCTTGAACTGAGTTCATGTCAGCATTTAAAAACATAGTGAAATAAATGTTTGAAATCAAACTGTGATGCTTTTTATCTCACACTTAGATTTAAGACTTTAGTCTGTTTTTTTACAAAGTCTCGCATGTGTATGAGTCTGCTAGCATACATGGTGGTAGTTAGCAAAAAGTCTGCTAGCATAATTTGCTAACAGAAGAATGCTGGCAAGTGGCTACAAATTCTCTCTGGATCTATATATGGACAAACAATTCTCATTTTCAGTGTTGATTTACGTAACTTACTGAACTTACTATTAGATAACTGTTAGCTGTTGGCTATAACTGCCGCTAATATTACAGGTAAAGAAGGCTCCGTGAATAAATAATATACAGTATAGGGGAGAACCGGGGTGAAAGTTACGCGGGAACAAAGTAACAAAGTGATTTTCTCCAAGCCCTGACTACATTTGCATTCCAAACTATCTCTGTGTCTCAATCTGTTCACTAGCTTCCGCGGTCGTGAATCAGTATATCGTCTACGCAGATTTGGGAACCGGTAAGGACTATAGGGCTGCATCTGAAACCGCCTACTTCCAAACTAAATAGTAGACAAAAAGCAGTAGGCGAGGCGAGTAGTGTCCGAATTCATAGTATTCCAAAAACAGCATGCGAAAAGTAACCGGATAACCTACTACTTAAATCAGAGACTAGGATAAAGCGGTAACGCTTTAGATTACAGCCCGGAAAGTACTACGTAAGTACAGCGAATTTACAGCGTATGTTATTGTAATTATAGTTTACTTATGAAGTACGTACGTGTAATTATAGGGGAACAATTTATAATATTTGGGGAATAAAGGGGTAACAACCAGGAACAATACAAATAATATATGCAGTAAAGTACTGCGTAAGTACAGCGAATTTACACCGTATGTTTCTGTAATTATAGTATATTTATGAAGTACGTACGTGTAATTATAAGGGAACAAATTATAATATTTGGGGATCAAAGGGGTAACAACCAGGAAAAATACAAATAATATATGCAGTAAGTATTTTAGATTACTAAACAACAAAAATTAAAGTGGCACTTGTTACCCCCTTGTTTCACGTAGTTAAAGAGTAAATACAACATCTGCGGGCTGTAAATTAAAGTGGCACTTGTTACCCCTTTGTTCCGAAAATATTATAAATTGTTTCCTTAAAATTACATGTATGTACTTTATAAGTGCACTATAAATACAGAAATCCATGCTGTTAATTCGCTGTACTTACGCAGTATTTTACTGCATATATTATTTGTATTTTTCCTGGTTGTTACCTCTTTATTCCCCAAATATTATAAATTGTTCCCTTATAATTACACGTACATACTTCATAAGTAAACTATAATTACAGAAACATACGCTGTAAATTCGCTGTACTTAACCAGTACTTTCCGGGCTGTAATCTAAAGTGTTACCGATAAAGCTACTGTCTGCAACTGAGAAAAATTTAAAAGTTAAAAGATGTTTAAGTTTGTGTTTCTGACTGAAATTACCCAATTCATTGAGGTTGATTTAAAAAGATGGAGAAGTTGAAGTATAATAACTGTTGTTTAGCTTCTAACACAGGCCTACACTAACATTCTAACACTAACACATGTGTTACAAACATTGCTAGACACAGTGACAGTATTCAATCTTCAGTACTCAAATGATACGACATTAGACAAAAAAGAAAATCACAAAGTCATTTTGATTGCAATGGTAAAATTCTTTATTATGATTTTAAAATATTTATTGAAGAAATGTTTTTACTTTTGTACATTTTTTTTGTTGATGCAGAGGAAAAAACACACCAAATGTTTTATTGGGTGATCAATCGTCTCAGTCTATTTATCCATGATGCCCTTGCGTTTAAAGGCACATATGTAGCCTTTTTTGTTGAAGCAAGAGTCATCATTCCATTTGCCAGCACCTGAAAATGTGAGAAAGAAAAAAGAAGTTACTTTGTTTTTTGCCAGTGGTGGCCAGTGACTTCTCTTCCATGGGACACAAATTTAAAATATGTGTTTGTTGCGTCATGTGAACCTATGTCATTATGTGTAATGTCAAAATACGTGCCTGCTGCATATGCGTCGAAAGTGTTTATGATGGAGATGCTCACGTTCACAAAATACTTGCAAGACACCTAACTAAACTCTGATTACACATGAGATTAAGTGAGTATTTTGTATATCAAATATTTTGACATGACACCTGATGTATAGGCTTACATGAGCTCAACACGCCAACATATATTTTGACATGACGAGCCATACACATGACAGGCTAAATACGAGCTTCGCATCGTGCACCCTCGAAAAAGAAGTCACCAACCACCACTGTTTTGTGCCTTATATAAAAGACTAACTTCTATCACTATGAAATAAAAAAAACCATGACGGAAATAAAATTGTGACGTCAATTTGCTTATGCATTTTCTGTAAATGTATTCATTTTTGACTTGGCTTGTGAAAACCAGCTACATAAAATCATCTTTCATAATGTAAAAATAGCCTTGATATATTTAACATTGCCTCAATAAGACCATTTCAAAGATTAAAATTAAAGCAAAATCAACATTTGATAATTAGATTATGTCACTTAAGCCTGAATTACACAGACAGGGTCACATTTACAAACTATAAGTCTTCCATTGTTTCCATTTACCTTTCCAGTTCATCTCCACGCATTCTTCCTTGCTAGAGTAGAGGTTAATGGGCTCACCGTCAGTCCAATCCTCAAAGTCCCAGAAGGAACCATCCGTCCAAAGAAATTTACCAGACTGAAAGAGTGAAAGAAAGATATTATAACCAGCAAATACAGAGCAATCGGTTTTTGGTTCCCTTTTGGTTATTTTATCTGAGAACCAAATAATAACATTCTGAGAACGTTGTTTTTAGGTTTTATTTTTGCATCCATAAAATAACGTTAAATAACCTAAAAATAACTCATACAGAACGTTCTGTAATGCTGGATTCACACCAAACACGGTAGAGGCAGCAAAACCGCACTATTCGCACACATAGTTGTACACTTGAACATTTTGAGTTTACTTGCCTCATTTGCGCCTAAAAGCCATGCGTGAAATTCTATAATCATTCGAGAAATTCACATGGAAATTCGCATCATGGGAGGGACTTCTGTGACTCCGCTCACTCCCTTTGATCACCTCACTACTAGAGCAAGCTCCTGATTGGTTAATGCGGCGAGAGTATTCGCCAAAGTTCAGATTTTTCAACTCGCGCGTTTCCAGCGGCAACGCTCAATTCGCGCGGAAAACACGGCATTCGTGTGTACCGCACCGCAAGATGCCAATTCGCGTCTTTGCATTGACTTTCAGGCTCTTCCGCGTCTGGTGTGAATGCCACATAATGCTATGTACACACCAAATCGTTACAAGCGTTACTTGTCTAGATTACTCCCGGGATTCAACTTCGTGTGATGCAAATTTTTCTCTTGAGTTGAATATTTTCAACTTGATCGGAGACGCGTTTGAGGCGAATAGCGCGTGTTTTCGTGACAAACGTGCCACTTATATCGCATCATTCGCATCGCCCCACGCAAGCACGCATCTGATTGAATCTTTGCGTTGACTTTGTATGCAATCTACTCGTGCAAATCGTTGAACTCGCATCTGGTGTGAACCCACAGTAATGTTTTTTTTTTTTTTGAAACCATAAAATAACATTCCCATAATTTTGCCGGATGGTTATGGATGGAATTCTGTAATGATTTTTTGGAACCATAATGTTCCATATGTTGGATAATAATTTGACATTTCTATTTCTGAACCTTAACACAATTCTGAAAATTTTACCCGGAAAAATTCAAATCCTCCGAGCCAGATGCGCAAGTTTTTTGGGTTCATCTTTGTCACAATGGAGAGCACGTCATTATTAGCCCCGGCATCGTGCACTGACACCAGGTGTCCACCAGGGACTGTTCTTTTACAGCTGTTCTGTGTATAAAAATAGAAAATAACTGATGCATTATACAGTATTAAAAACTAGTTATTAATAAATGAATTAATAAATAAACGATTAATAAGTGAATGATAATCAAATCATTTGCAGAAAAAAAGTGTTACCTCTGCGTCAGTGAAGTTTAGAGGTGTACTGAAGTATTTGACGCAGTACTTGTCCACTTTGAACCAATCTTTATTAAAGCCATCCACGTTACATTGGTTAGGTAGACGATGAAATGCCGTGAGATTTACATGGGCTGCAATATTGCCTAAATGACAGAATTACACCTATGATTGTTTGCTTCATATCATCACCGATGATACAAAATAATGAAAATGTACCTCTTTTTATAGTTAAGACGTAACCACTGTCCAAAAGAAGTGCCAACAGCAAAAAGCAAACAGATTTCGTTCCTCTTTCATACTGTGAAAGAGAAAATCATGTATGTTTTTTGACCAGCTATCCTTTGTGTGCTGTTCAGATAATGTACTGTACTTTGTTTTTGATTATTATTATGACAGAGTTTGCAGTGATACCCCTTTGATATGGGTTACCATACATTGGTCATTGGGTAACTTTCACTTCACTTTCACTATATGTGACCCTGCCTGTGAAAACCCAGCTAACCTCATTTTGTATGATGTATTGTTTTCTAAATAAAATCATACTAAATAATGTAAAAAGCATTCTGTGAAAATACAACCTTGATATATTTAACATTGATTGAGTAAGACTATGACAAATTTTTTAATTAAAGTGAAATCAGACTTTGATTAATTAGATTTTGAGACACATATTATGAGTCCCAATGGCTTCCTCCCTCCTCAGAGAGAAATAGTGAAGCTCACTTCTGATTGGAATTCACCCTGTTAACTTTTGTAATCTGATCTTACCTACAATTTGGTAGTTACCTACATGTAGTTGTGATAACTTTAGAAAGCCTTTTTCATGATATTTGCTTATGTGTTAAGATTCAACCTTTGCTGTCAAGTAACAAATTAGTATAAAAAATAAATTTTAACAGCTATGATTTGCTATTAGTCTTAACAGAATTTTGTATGCTGAAAGAGACAGGTTCAGATGCCAGGTCATTGTGTTACATCAAAATAAGTCAAATAATTTATTGGAGAATGACTTACCATTGCAACTCTTTCAGGTTTGTTCTTCTTTTCTCTTCCCTACTTTACCATTTGCATTTTTCTCACCTTATACCACCTATTTTATACAGTTTTATTTATAACAACTCCTCCCTTTTCTCTGAATCAATCACACTGACTTCAAGGCATATAGGTGTTTTCTCACATCAGAAACTATTTCACACAAACTGTACACGTACAGTGCCTGAACAAGCAATGATTTGCACTGTTGCTATTATTTCAATATAACTTCTATCACTATCTATTATGTATACCAGGGGTACCCAAACTGGAGGGCCAGTGTCCTGCAGTGTTTACTCGAACCTTAAACACCTAAAGCAGCTAATTCTATGCATATTAAAAACATTCAGGCAGGTGTGCAAGTTGGAGCTAAACTCTTCAGGACACTGTCTTCCAGGACCCAGTTTGGGTATCCCTGATGTATATTGTTTTTCATCTTCAAAAGAAAGGTCTTCTGCAATGATAGAAATCTATATTTTTATTTATATAGCACTTTTCACAATTGTTTCAAAGCATTTGTTTCAAAGCAGCTTTACATTAATAAATGTCCTCGGGATCGAGGACGAGACAGGGAGAGATAGAAACAAAATCCTATTAGCGTAGGGGCCGTTCGGATGTAATGACAGTGTCAAACAGTATTGTGGTTTAATATCGATTCCAGACAGACTAACTATTGCGGCATAAGTATATTACTTAGACGAGTTATTAACTATTGCGTGATAAGTACATTTACTAGAAAAATTATGTGAATGCTTTGTTAAAGAGAAATGTCTTTAGACTTAAATTGATTGACTGTGTCAAATTTTTGAAAGGTTTTTTTTGTAAATCAGCCTGGGATACACTGCACAATTATTGGCTGTCCCAGCCGAAAGATTGCCATCGTGAAACAATCGCTGCGATTTCTGTTATCGTGGCTCTTTATCGGTGGTCCTATGTTGTACAGTGAGAGAGGTTCAAAGACGGCCGTTTTCCCGGTCTTGCGTCCAAAGATAGCCTACGATAATTTTCAGCAATTTCAGAAATTCAGCATGATAACCGCACAGTGTGTTTGCTGCTACGACCTGCTTACTGGTATTTGTTTACCACGAGCGCATGCTGGTGACGTCGCGCAACGTGTGATGCTGCCGCCGAAGCTTCTGTGTCATCATCATACAGTCTACATGCCTGTCCTACCCGAGTTTAAACAATCCATGTCGCACAGTGGGATAAGTTAATGATCTTATAAGAGGTCAAAAAATCCTGCAGTGTATTCCGGGCTTTAGGGGCTAAGTAGGAAAACGATCGACCACCTTTAGGCATTTTTGATATACTAGGGATAATTAAGTAACCAGAATTTTGTGACTGTAGTGTACATGATGGGTTGTATTCTGGCCATTTAAGGCTTTATAGGTGATTAGCAATATTTTAAAATGTATGCAATATTTGACTGGTAACCAGTGTAAAGATGCCAAAATAGGGCTTTTGTGGTCATACTTCTTAGATCAAATGAACACTCTTGCGGCTGCATTTTGAACCAGCTGAAGCCTGTTTACCTGATTTGCGAGACATATCTCCCGAGTAATGAGTTACAATAGTCTATTCCTGGGGTCATTAAAGCGTGGATAAGCTTCTCTGCATCTGATACAGACAGCATATGGCGTATTTTTTAAATATTTTTAAGATGGAAGAATGCTGTGTGGCAAACATTAGAGATATGGCTATGGAAGGATAGACTGCTGACAAACATCACACCTATCTTGACTGTGGAAAATGGCACCACAGTGCAGCCATCTATGGGCAACTTGTAATCTGACATATTTAGTTTGGAGCAATTCGGTTCAATAATAAGTATCTCTGTCTTATTGGAGTTTAGCATAAGGAAGTTATTTGCCATCCAGTCACTAATATCGCTAATACAGTCTCTTGGCTTAGAGAACTGGTGTGTTTCATTAGGATGTGAGGAGATGTAAAGCTGGGTATCATCTGCATAACAGTGAAAACTTATGTTATGTTTCCTGATAATGTCTCCTAGAGGTAACATATATAATGAGAACAGGGTAGGACCTAGAACTGATCCCTGCGGTATGCCGTATTTAACTGGGGAGTGATATGACTCTTCCTCACTTACATAAACAAAGTGATAGCGGTTGATTAGATACGATCTAAACCAGATCGCCTAACGCCTGACCGCTGATCTATTGTGTCAAAGGCTGCACTAAGGTCTAGTAATATAAGTATCGAGATTTCACCATGATCGAATGTTAAAGGAGGTCATTTGTAACTCTAAGCAGTCCTGTCTCTGTGCTATTGTGGGGCTTGAATCCTGATTGGAACTATTCACACATACTATTATTCACTAAGAATGTGCATAGTTGGCTTGCCACTACTTTTTCTAATACTTTAGAACGGTAAATGTTCAAAAGGGTTCAAGTCAGGGCTCTGTCTAGACCAGGGATGGGCAACTTCGGTCCTGGAGGACCGGTGTCCTGCAGAGTTTAGCTCCAACCATAATTAAACACACCTGAAGCAGCCAATTAAGGTCTTCCTAGGCATACTAGAAACTTTTAGGCAGGTGAGCTGAGGCAAGTTGGAACCAAACTCTGCAGGACACCGGCCCTCCAGGACCGAAGTTGCCCATCCCTGGTCTAGGCCACTTTATCACAGAGTTGTCCCTACTGTATATAAGCCACTCTGGTGTCGTCTTATCCGTGTAATTAGGGTCATTGTCTAGTTGAAAGGTGAACTTTGCTATTTGCATCAGAAGATTTTAACGTGGTCATGCAATGGGATATATGTCCAACTTACTTCTGCATTCCTGTTAACCATAGTAGAGATTGCTTCTGGTTCTGTATGCTCTACCTACGCTTACATGGTGCTGTTTTCATACATGAAGCATTCAGGTGCTTCCAAAGATGAGAATAAACCTTAGTAATCTTAAACCTAAGTAAAAGAAAATGTACTAACTTTTTTGATAGCCTACTTTATAGCTTAAAGGCATTTTCTTATCACATACATTCAGATATTAGAATAAAAAAAAACATAACACAAATAATTATAATATTATGAATAACAATAACAAGCAACAATAGCACATACTGGTAAGACTAAATTTAAGCTTTCTGTTGGTAGTGAAATGGTTAAACACTGCTAACACAAGAGTACATACCAACAAAGGCTTTTGTACGATGTATTAAATACATTTCAGTAAGCATTTTATTACTTTATCCATACAGTACACACAACTTCATGTTCATTTTCATGTACATCACAAATTCATGTACATCTATGTTTTGATTTCTTGAATTTGTGGATTGTGGTTGTCAGTCACCAACATCTTGTGTAAATTACATTAATTGTCACCTTGTCAACTTTAGAAATATGTTAACCGAGAAAAATGGTGACTTGTTCAATACTTTATTTTACCTGCAGAATAACTGTAGAATCTATTTTCATGAGAGATTGAGAGGCCTTAGATACTAAAGCTTTTATCTGTATTTTAACACAGTGAATATATTGTCACCTTATGCATGATACCACATCCTTCATCATCTATACAACTCCCCCTTCTTTTCTCACATTTCTTACATCTGAAACTCACATTTACTGCTATTAAAGTTCATCAGTCTTCATCACTCCCCATAAAATACAAATGCTGCCAGTTAACATTGCATTTTGCAGACATTTTAATACAAAGTGCAAGGTACATTTTATTAGTATGTAAGCCTGTGTTTCCTGAAAGTGAACCTCTTGGTGTTGCAAGTAGCAAGCTCTACCAGATGATCTACAGGAGCACAATGATATCTTGATAGATATCTGTATTTATATTTTTAGCCATTTTTTATTCTCTTCTTGAAACATAAACATTCAAGAACCAAAAGACAGCTAATGCCAAAAAGCCAACCAAGTTTTTGGCCCGTGTTTTTATTATAGATGCTTCGTCTGTTAGTGTGCATTAAAGTCACAGTCATTTTCCTACTCAGTAAGAACGTTTATGTGTGAACTGAAACTGAACATAATGCTCTAAATGCATTTTAAAGCTTTTGTGTTGTCTTATCTAGACATTAGTAAGAGTTTTTAAAAAAAATTTATTAAGTGCACTTTATTACTTTAAAGGGGTGACCCATGTTGATGCATGTAAAGGTAAATCTCCTTTATGTTGATTTTTATGGCAGGTCCTCAAACGTGCATATTTTTTTTATTTTTATTTTAAAACATCTTATGTTAGAAAGTCAGATTACAACTAAGTTAACTGGTTCTTCAACATTGTTTAAAAGAACTTGTAGGCCATTTCAACAAACTAAAGACATAACAGCTTTGGTATTAAACTATCCTGTTACCATATAAAGACAATAAAGACACCACAGTGGTGTCCCCAGTGTTGTGTGTGTGAATCACAAGACCTCAAACACCACATTAACAAGCCACACAGTAGCTTTGTCTTTTTAAGTGTCTAATTTTAAATACTTTGCAAGACCCTATATTTTAATAAATAACAATCAAAGTATGTTTGTGCCTGGTTGGGGGTGTTTAAAATAAATTAAGGAATGAAAGTTAAAAGTGAATGAAATCAAAAGTCCACCTAAAAATAATGAATTCATGAGTCAAAACTAGTTTCTGTCCTCCCATCTAGTGGCTGATTTAATAATTGCAGATGAGATAAAGCCACCACAAATTAGAAAGTTACACATTTCTGTCAAACCCCATTGAAGAATAGAATATTTAAATTTCCTTTTTTTATATAAATTTACCATTTGTATGTCCCCATCATGTGCTTTCATGCTAATGTAAAAATACAAATCATTAACGATTTTTTGTCCAATCTTTTTCATAATATATGTATACCGCTAAGTTGTAGAGCACTGCGTTCATGCACTGTAAAAATACTTTGCTGCCTTAAAAAATTTTGTTAAATCAACTCAGATTTACAAGTCATGTCCACAGAGATGAGATGTCACAACTTATAAAATATAGTTGAGAAAAGTCAACTTAATTTTATAAGTTATAACAACTCACCTGTAGTTATAACAACTCATCTCTAGTCAAGATAAATTTTTTAAGGCAGCAAAGTATTTTTTACAGTGTGGGTTTGAACCCAGAGAACACACACACTTATAAAAAATGTATACTTTGTAAGGCACTGCAAGTCGCTTTGGATTAAAGCATCTGACAAATGTATAAATGTAAAAGTATTGTGTACCTGTTTCATGTCCTCACATCAGCTGACCGTAGTAGCAGTGTAAAATTAAAGGAGCACAAAGCGTGCAATGCATTTTTTTTTCTTCAATGGGGTTTGACAGAAATTGCTAACCTTCTAATGGTGAGTTTATCTCATCTGCATTAATCAAATCAGTCACTAGATGGCAGGACAGAAACTAGTTTTAAAACTTTAATAAGACAACACAGCTTTGCAAGGCATTTGGAGCTTTATGTTTAGTTTTACACTATATGTTCACACAGACTTCTTTTTGAGTAGAAGAAAAAATGACTGTGACATTAATGCATGTAAGGCAAATTATAACACCACACTATTATATCCCTTGCATTGTAAAATAAAGAAAAAGTGACAAAGTGAAGATTGCAAACAAGACAATGATGATTATAAAGTAGACATAATGTTTTATAAGTTATAATACAGATATTTATCATTATATAATTGTGCTCCCAACTGGTAGACCATGCTGCAACACCAAAGTCATAGTTGTCATGATCCTGTCCTCCTTGTCATAGTTTTCCATCTTATTCTTACAGGATCATGGCAGTGCCACGAGTTATGTATGGAGCATGTGCTTTCCTGTCTTGTCTCCAGACCCCGCACTCTCGTCTCCTCCTTAATTGACTGATTCTCTTTGAAAGCAGTAAAATGTTATGTTGATATTTAAGAAAAGTGAGAGAAGAAGGAGGAGTTGTATAGATGATGAAGGATGTGGTAAAGGGTCGTAGCAGCTATTTTAAAAGTGTGGGGGGGGCAGTTAAATCATAACATGAAAACTTTATCGCGTGATTAATGTCATCACGACATACTGTAACATTATGGGCTCTATCTTACACCCGGCGCAATGCAGTGCAATGCGCGACGCAAGTGTCTTTTGCTAGTTTCCACCCTGCGCAATTATAATTTTCACGTTTAGCGCCACGTTGTTTAAATATCAAATGCATTTGCGCCCCCTTTTGCGCCCATGGGCCTCTGGTCTGAAAACGAGGTGTGTTCAGGCGCATTGTTGGCGCGTTGCTATTTTGAGGCAACTAAAATAGACAACGCCATGACCAACAAAAACCAGTCAATGCTGCAATATGTTTTTTTTTGTTATTTAAAGAGCACATTATTAATATGCGCCTATAAACGAGACGACGACGCGGGTTTGCTTATCACATACATAAATGCGCAGTAGCACAAAAACGCTTTTAAATATGAAAGATTAAAGGATTGAATGTAAAAGATTACTATTAAGTCTTGGACATAAATGAGGACTAAATATGAGACATTAGAAGACAAAAAGAGCTGCTTCACCTGCAGCCTGGTAAGTAAATAAATGCTTTGCTTTACACAAATGCATCTCTTTTTAAATGTTTTTTTTTTAAATGATACCTCACGGATTTATTGTATATGATGACTCTGTACCTGCACTGTAAAAAAAATGCCGGTAATTTACCATAGATTTAAATTTATGTTATTTACTGGCAAGAGTTCGTTCAAAGTTAAATACATTTTAAATATTAACAAGTCTTTATCTTTACAAAATAAAACTATACAATAACAGCCTCATGCAAAGCATTCTGGGAACCAGAAATCATCATCAACCTTTTTCTGTTTTTTGCTTTAGATTTTGTTTCCCAGAATGTTTTGCTTGATGCTGCTTTTTTAGTTTTACTCTGTAAAGACAAAGACTTGTAAATGTTTAATGTTTATTTAACTTTGAACAAAATGTTGCCAGTAAAAAAACATAAATTTAAATCTACGGTAAGTTACCGGCAACCCAGCTGCAATTTATATGGAATTTTTTAACAGTGATGTGGATATGGTGGGATGAGAAATATTTTTAAGTAACTGACGCTGTCCAAGTGCTGAAACGTGCAGAGAGCCGTTTGTAAATTCTTTATCTTCTGTTTGTTACAAATAAAGTATTTTTAGAGTACAAACCTTTTCTTACATACTTGTAAATAATTTTTGATGATATTGGATAGCCATACATTTAAAGCAATTAAAAGCCTGCTTTTTTACTTCCATGACTAAAAGAAAACAGGTTTTAAAAGTTTTAATAAAAAAAATAACAATTTCAATACAAGTGAAAAACAACACAATTATTTAACATTATTCTTAAACTGGTGGTCTTCTTCCTCCGCTTAGTTTTTCAGTTTACAAAGTCCGTCATCTAAATAGGGATTAGACATAGCGCCAGCGCAACTAGCTTTTAAAGGGGATGCGAGCTGAGACTCTCATTGGTTTATTGCACGTTACGCCCAAAACACACCCATTACTCGTTAGGAAAATATGTACAACCCTTTTTGACCCTGTGCTCGGGACACAAACTTTATTTCCCGTTGTTAAATTAGCAAAAGTGGCATCGGACACGCCCATTTAGACCGTGTGCCGTGCGCTTAAGACGATGCGCTTAGATCCTTAAAATAGGGCCCTATTGTGTGTTTGAAAAAATGATGTAGGCTAATCATCCTTTGCTTTTTCTGGGGTGCATTTTATCCCAGACTGCGTAATAGTAAAGGTGAATAAAAAAAAAACGAAAATTCACAAAAGCAACAAGAGATTTGAAACTCATGCAGACGCGCCCAAGAGATGATTCGCTCTGTGATTGGCTGAATGTTAGTTCACTCAAATCTAAGTAACAAATCAGAGAGCACTGAACACATGATGCGTGGCGCTGCTGCTCGCCGGAGCTCTCATTAAAAATTATGACTTCTGGCCACTTTGACGGTGGCCTTGTGAACGCAGACTCCCGGTTGCTATGCCCTGCATAAGGTGATATTTATCGTGTTAAAATACTGATAAGAGCTTTACTATCTAAGGCCTCTTAATCTTTTATGAAAATAGGGTAAAATAATAAGGTTGTATTTGTTAACAATTAGTTAATGCATTAGCTAACATTAACTAGCAATGAACAATACTTTCACAGCATTTATTAATCTTAGTTTATGTTAATTTCAGCATTTGCTAACACATTAATAAATCAAGCTTTGTAACCGTTCATAGATATATACACTAGATGTCACCTTGGGGTTCTAAGCATGCGTCAAAACCGCCGCCATCTTGAAACAGGGGTCTTGTCATAGGAAGTAGCTAGGTAAAGCTGCTATCTCCGCCTGTACTTTGAATTCATGGACGATGCCGGACTTTTGTGCCTCGTATAGATGTTAGGCCTACTAGCACTATGCATTATAGTAAGAAAAAGTAGATTTTCATAATATCAAAACTTTATTTTTTTCTGGACTCAATGCTAAACACATGTCTGACTGTAAAAATGAACCAAAAGAAAACCAAGAAAATCGCATTCATGACAATTTATGATGATTTTATTTCCGTTACACCATTGCCTACTATGACGCTGATGCTGGGCTTCCCTGTCTCAAGATGGCAGCTCTGTTTAAAGCATTCGGTTCAATGAACTGCCGTAGCCAGGCGACTTCTGAATTTTGTCATCATTTTCTTATCCTCATGTTGTTCTAAACCTGTATGAGTTTCTTTTCTTTGATGAACACAAAAGAAGATATTTTGATAAATGATGGGAAGCACACAGCTGATTGTAACCATTGACAATTCAATGGGTCCCGTCAACTGTATGCTTACCATCATTTATCACAATACTTCCATAATATTTGTTGTCCTACTACGAAAGTCAGAGGTTATCAGCTGTGTGCTTACCATCAATTATCAAAATATCTTCATTGCCTTATTTAGAGAGGACAAAATAATGGACAACACCCATTTGTTGACCATATTGGTCAGTATTATTTGTGTAGGCTACTGTGAAAAAAATGTGTGATGGACAATGTTGAGAAAAACACTTCTATGACCTAAAGTGTGATTGTTTCAGAGAAAAAGGAGGAGTTGTAAATAAATAAAACTGTATAAAATAGGTGGTGTTAGGTGAGACAAATTCAAACGGTACAGTAAGGAAGAGAAAAGGAGGAAAAACCTGAAAGAGTTGCAATGGTAAGTCATTCTCCAACAAATAATTAAACTTATTTTGATGTAAGACAATGACCTGGCATCTGAACTAACACAGCATACAAAACTTCTGTTAAGCCTTATAAAACCATACCAGCTGATAAAATGTATGTTTTTAGATTTACTTATTTGTTATAGGCTCTGAACACATGAGAATAAGACTTATCACAACTACTTGTGGGTTAGGCTACTACCAAATTACAGGTCAGATCGGGTAACGGGGTGAATTCCAGTCAGGAGTGAGCTTCACCATTTCTCTCTGAGGAGGGAGAAAGCTATCGGGACTCATATATATTTCCCTGAAATCCAGTCTAAAGTCTCAACTTTTAGGCATGACACTTGAACAGGCAACACTCAGGATACAAGCCAGACTTTCTAACCATTAGGACATGACTGCCCCATATAGCCATTCAGAATGATCTCAGAGTTATAAATTATGGGAGTAACAATAAAAAACATTATTTTCTGTTTATATGTGATGTCCCTTTAACGCCGCAGTTTGGAAATGGCTATATCTCATACTCAGAGATATTACTTCAATATATGCTATAGATGTAAAATTAAGCAAATCTGTAACGGTGATATCACTGCAAACTCTGTGGTGTAGCAGAAATAATAAAAAACTAAATACGGTTCATTATCAAACAGCATTTAAAGGATGTAGTTGGTCAAAAAAGTAAGCATGATGATTACATTTTCTCTTTCACAGTATAAAAGAGGAACAAAATCTGTTTGCTTTTTGCTGTTGGCACTTCTTTGGGACAGTGGTTACGCCTTAACTATAAAAAGAGGTAATTTTTCATTTGTATTTTAATATGTTCATATTCATTAGAAAAATGTTGATGCAACCAAACAGAAGCAAACATTCATAAGTGTAATTCTGTCATTTAGGCGAAACTGCAGCCCATGTGAATCTCACGGCATTTCATCGTCTACCTTACCGATGTAACGTGGATGGCTTTAATAAAAATTGGTTCAAAGTGGACAACTACTGCGTCAAATACTTTTGGAGACCTCTAAACTTCACTGACGCAGAGGTAACACTTTTATTCTCCAAATTATTTGATTATCATTCATTTATTAATAACTTTAGTTTTAATACTGTATAACGCATCAGTTATTTTCTGTTTTTATACACAGAACAGCTGTAGAAGAACAGTTCCTGGTGGACACCTGGTGTCAGTGCACAATTTCAGGGCTAATTATGATTTGCTCTCCATTGTGAGAAAGATGAACCCAAGAAACTTGCGCATGTGGCTTGGGGGATATGAAATATTTCAGGTAAAAAATTTTGAAATGCGTGAAGGTTCAGAAGTGGAAAAAGGAAATATTTACTGTGTCAAATTATTATCCCAGTTAATTCATTATACTGTAAAAGATGCATATACAGAATAATCTTTCTTTCACTCTTTCAGTCTGGTAAATTTCTTTGGATGGATGGTTCCTTCTGGAACTATGAGGATTGGACACCCGGTGAGCCCAGACACATCTACTCCAGCAGAGAAGAATGCGTGGAGATGAACTGGAAAGGTAAGAGGGGAGTGGTGACGAAATTCAGTGAATAAATGGTAGGCTTAAATGGAGTCAGATAAGTGTGTAAATTTGACTCTGTCTGTGAAATAAAGGCCAAAGTCGCTTTTAATTTAATAAAAAAAGTCAGTCAATATTATATATCCATAGTTATTGTTTTGTTTGTAACACAAAACACAAGGTTCAATAATCTCTCTTTTCTCTCTTTCACTCTCTCTCATATTTTCAGGTGCTGGCAAATGGAATGATGACTCTTGTAGCAAAAGAAAAGGCTACATATGTGCCTTCAAACACAAGGGCATCATGGATGAGTAGACTGAGATGATTTATCACCCCATAATACATTCAGCGTAAATGTTTTCTCCTCTGCATAAAAAAACAAACAAAAAAATCTTTAAATCATACTTCAAAATCATAATAAAGACTTTTGCTTTTGCAATCAAAATGCCTGTGTGATTTTCTTTTTGTCTGATGTCGTATCACTAAGTAATACAAATGTAATATTGTTGCTGTTTCTAGCCATGTTTGTAGCACATTAGTGTTATGTTAGTCTAGATCTGTGTTAGAAGCAGGGGCGGACTGTGACTAATAAGTGGCACTGGACTTTCTCACCCAGAGTGACCCACCACACCCTGTTCGCAATCAATGTGATGTCAAAGCACACTTACTGTGCGGTGAAAAAATGACAAATTCACAGACATTTCTAAAATTCTGTTTTTACTTTGTCATTATGGGGTACTGAGTGTAGATTAATGAGAAGAAAGATGAATTTAAACGATTGTACTGTAGTATCACGGTGCAAGTATCTAGTAAATGCGAGCGTCTCTTTATTTATAAACTCTGTTTAGGCATCTGCAGCAGGCACGTATTTTGACATGAAGTGTAATGCAGAAATGCACATAGGTTCACATGACGCGCTGAACACATATTTTGACATGACGAGCCACACACACATGATGGGCTAAATACATGTTGTGAAGAAATTCACACGCATTCTTCTCTTCAAGAGCAGATGTTGCTGGGCTCACCGTTTTTAAGTTTAATCTGTAAATAAGTTTTTATAAGATGTCAACCCCAAAAAACAAGCGTTTGAAGACACAAAAGTGGAAACAGACAACTTTTCATAAATGTAAATGTAAAAGCATTGTGTACCAGGCTGTTTCATGTCTTCACATCAGCTAACTCTATAGGAGTTGTGTAAGATTAAATGAGCACAAAGCGTGCAATGCATTTATTTTCTTCAATGGCTAACTTTGTATTTTGTGGTGGGTTTATATCATTTGCATTAATCAAATCATTCACTAGATGGCAGGACAGAAAACTAGTTTTGTTTCATGATTCATGTTTTAGGTGGACAATTTGATTTCATTCATTCCTTAATTCCTTTGTAAATACCCCAAACCAGCCACAAATAGACTTGAATTCCCATTTATGAAAATGTAAAGTCTTTCAGATTTGCAAAGTGTTTAAAAGTAGCAACCCTACTAGAAAACCAAATAACTATAGATTTCAAACCATGTCAGTATGAATTTATTCATTAAGCTGATGCTTTATCCAAAGCGACTTACAATAGGTTGCACGCCTCTGGAGCAACTAGGGGTTAAGTGTCTTGCTCAGGAACACAATGGATTCGAACCCAGGTCTCTCACATCAAAGGGGAGTGTCTTATCCACTGCGCCATCATCACCACTATGCAGATAGTCTCAGCCTCAGATGTCACGCCCATAGAATGTTGGCTAAACGTCTGATGTTTATTGTACACTTTCCCGGAAACCCTGTGGGAATGTCGAAGTCGTCTTTTGATTTGTTGAAATAAAACGGATTTCCAGGAGATGCAAGTGCCGTGATTAGTTTCGGTCCATAGGAAACAAAGCTCTGACGTTCCATTGAGGAAGAGAATCGTTCACGTGGATAATAATGACCAGTTATCATGATCAGCTAAACATTGGATGCTCAAAACTATGCAAAGTTCGCACCATAGACTCTCTAAAAGACGTCCAAGAGTTTTGGTTGAGGCAGTTTTATGTGTAGTGTTATTGAATCATTTATTTCTTCTTATTCTTTCTTTCAATCTATCTATTAGGGATTGTCCTAAGGATTTACATATTTGAATCAGAATTGTCGAATCTTTCTTTAGTCGACCGATAGTCCAATCATATATGTGTTTGCATGGGTCGGGAGGCGCACTAGACCAGGTATGGTTAACAAATGGTTATTTTCTTTCACAAGTCAGCACACACAAACAACTTTGTGATAAAGTGACCAAAACTGCCTGTAAGTGATAGACGAAACTGACGATGCATTTTTATATTTTTGAAGTCAAAATGAAAGGCAAGGCTAAAAACGTCGTTAAATGATTCCTCATAACATTTTAAAGCCAAGATGAACAGAATTTCACACAAACATATAACAAAAACATTTTCAATAACTTAATCAAAAAAATAACAAACGTGATCATGCCTGGGAAGCCCCATCTGCAGTTCAGCGATTTTAGGCTTACTTAATTTTGAGATTAAGCGCATTTTTATGATAAAAAAAGGACAAATTACGTAGGCCTATCATTTTTCATTTCATCACTGAAATTTAAAGAAACTACTTACCTGTTTTGTTACTAACCACCCTGTTTCAATTACTTTTTAAAACGTATACCTGTCGGAAAAAAATTGTTTTTGATGTCTAGTTTGATAAACTTCTAAATATAAACTTACAGTTTTTTTCGATTGCTAAACGCCAGTGGGCACAACTGGAGTCACATGTGCAAAACTCTAACTACAGTCTGCACAGCAGCAGTTCATGTGGACCAAACTCTAGTTCGTTTTTCATTGTTTGAACACAGTTTTCAAAACTTTACACACTTATTCCATGACTTTACAGTTTTTTTCGATTGCTAAACGCCAGTGGGCACAACTGGAGTCACATGTGCAAAACTCTAACTACAGTCTGCACAGCAGCAGTTCATGTGGACCAAACTCTAGTTCGTTTTTCATTGTTTGAACACAGTTTTCAAAACTTTACACACTTATTCCATGACTTTAATCACAACCTGCACAACACTGTGGATTTACAGCACTTTGTTCAAATGCTAACACACTGCTGTCAAAACTGTGAATCACACATTCAAAACACAATTGATTTCAGCCTTGTGCCTTTCAAACACTGCTGATTGCAATTTCATATAAATATAAATTCCAATTTCATATATATATTTCATTTATATATAATATTACCTTTCATGTACTTTAAGTTTCTACCTTTTTTCTCATTACTGTAATTCCGTAAATTACTACAGACAACTGAAGCAAACTGCTAATTTTCATTTACCCTAAAAAATTATGATGTTCTAAAAAAAATATTGTGATAAATCAATAAATAAATCATTCTTTAAAGAAAACATTACTTGGTGTGACATCACTGAAATTGTTAAAACTGTAAAGATATAAAGTTAGTATTTTGTGTATTGGTGTTTGATGTTAGTGTTTTTCCTCTCAGTGTGTTGTGAGTGACAGTGTGTGTTATCTCAGTGAGGGTTGTGTTTAGTGTTTGGCTGCACGGAGCTGTTTTGAGCCATATGTTAAGAGTTGTGCTCAGGTGACTTTTGGTAGTGCAGACTGTAGTTAGAGTTTTGCACATGTAGCTCCAGTTGTGCCCACTGTCGTTTAGCAATCGAAAAAAACTGTAAAAATGCACAAAAATGCAGAGCACCTAGCGAGTTCCGATAAACATCGACACAGCGAGAAGCAATCCAAAATTAACTTAAAGGAATAGTATGTAGGATTGTGGCCAAAACTGGTACTGCAATCACCCAACTGGTGGCCAATACACAACATGACAACATAAACATCAGTTGAGGGCTGCAACTCCACTTTTTAGATGACAATATCCTGGCCAGACCACTGTTGTCAGTGATATAAGTATTTTAAATGAAAATGATTTCTTAATGTCTAGTGACATATCAGGGCCATTTTATGATTAATTGATAGAAATTTCTTACATACTGTTCCTTTAAATTAGAGCAGATTGGTCCTCTCTGAATCATTTTGACATAATCTTACTTAATGGGGTGCAGCTCAGAACTGTTGGCCTGTGACATCACACTACCGCGAGGTCGCTTTTAAACATACGCCCCATTCAGACAGCCAACGACAAGCAGTAGCAGAGCTACGCAATCTCATTAATTTCAATGGAAACCTGGCGACTTCCGGCGACACGAGCGAGAGTGACCGTTGGCGACCGTATGGGCGTGTCCAACGACGCAAGAAAGTTAAGAAAAGTTTAACTTTATGCAAATGTCGAGTGACTTTCGGGAGCGACTACCAATGAGAACAAAGCAGTGGAGTTCACGTCATCCTTCTCTCGTCAGTTACTGGCGTGGATGGTACTCATTTGTTTATGACAAGCAGATTTAGAAACGCCTCATTTAAAGAGACGGGCAACACACAGCGATAACGTCGCTGGCTGTCTGAACGAGGGGATACTGAGTCATTTCAGACAGCCGGCGACGTTATCGCTGTGTGTCGCCCATCTCTTTCAATTAGGCATTTCTAAATCTGCTTGTCATAAACAAATGAGTACCATCCACTCCAGTAACTGACGAGAGACGGATGACGTGGACTCCACTGCTTCGTTCTCATTGGTAGTCGCTCACAAAATTCGCTCGACATTTGCGTAAATTTAAACTTTTCTTAACTTTCTTGCGTTGCTGGACACGCCCATACGGTCGCCAACGGTCACTTTCGCTCGTGTCGCCGGAAGTCGCCCGGTTTCCATTGAAATGAATGAGATCGCGTCGCTCTGCTACTGCTGTCTGAATGGGATGTTGCTGTTGAATCGCTTACGCGGTTCTAAGATATCACATGCCGATCGGCCTGTGCAAGAAACCAAACAAGCGCTGGCCATTGAGTCAAATAAGACGAGCGTCAGAAAATCCCCGAGGACCTCAATGGTGGGCCATGCCTACTACTAGTAAATCATATGCGACTAATCTTCACTATGGGTCAGTGTGTAAGTTGGAGGCTATAGTTTAGCACAGATATATTTTTAGCTAGTTTTACACATAGTTTTACACTATGTTCACACATAGACTTCTTTAAGAGGAAAAAATGACTGTGACATTAATACACACTAACAGATAAAGCATCTATAATACAAACATGGGCCAAAAACTTTGGTTGGCTTTTCTGCAAGGTTTCTGAATGTTTTGTCAAGTTGTAAACATGATGAGAATACAAAATGGCCAAAAATATTGAGCTAAGCCCTATAAACATGTATTTGCATTAAATAAAGAAAGTGACAAAGTGAACATTGCAACCAAGACAATGATGATTAAAAAGAAGACAGCATAATGCTTTGTTATAATACAGATTTTTATTATGATATCGTTGTGCTCCCAACTGGCAGACCATGCTGCAACATCAAAGTCATAGTTGTCGTGATCCTGTTTTCCTTGACATAGTTTTTTATCTTATTGTTACAGGATCATGACAGTTTCACGTGTTTTGGTGCAAGCACATGGACATAGTTTTTTTGTGTGCTCTCCGGTCTTGTCTCCAGACTCCACACTCTCATCTCCTCCTTAATTGACTGAAGCTCTTTGAAAGTAAAATGTGATGTTGAGATGTAAGAAAAGTGAGAGTAGGAGGAGTTGTAGATGATGAAGGATGTGGTATCACGTATAAGGTGATGTTTATTGTGTTAAATATACTGATAAGAGCTTTAGTATCTAAGGCCTCTCAATCTTTCATGTAAATAGGGTAACACTTTACAGTAAGGTTGTATTTGTTAACAATTAGTTAATGCATTAGCTAACATTAACTAGCAATGAACAATACTTCTACAGCATTTATTAATCTTAGTTCATGTTAATTTAAGCATGTGCTAATACATTAATAAAACAAGCTTTGTAACCGTTAACGTTAATTAAAGGGATAGTTCACCCAAAAATAAAAATTCATTTTCTTATCCTCATGTTGTTTTAAACCTGTATGAGTTTCTTCTTTTTTTTAATATATTTTGATAAATGATGGTAAGCACACAGTTGACGGGACCCATTGAATTGTCAATGGTTACAATCAGCTTTATTTATCAAAATACCTTCTTCATCATTTATCACAATACTTCCATAATATTTGTGTTCCTAATATGGAAGTCAATGCTTACAATCAGCTGCGTTAGTCAATCACACAGTTTGATACAATGAAATCATCTCACAGGCAATTTTTTTTAATGTTTAAATGGGTCACCTGACCCCCGCATTCATTGCCTTATTTAAAGAGGACAAAAAATGGATAACACTCATTTGTTATATTGGTCAGTATTATTTGTGTAGGCTATTGTGAAAAAAAGTGTGATGGACAATGTTGAGAAAAACACTTCTATGCCCTAAAGGCAGTGTGATTGATTCAGAGAAAAAGGAGGAGTTGTTAATAAATAAAACTGTATAAAATAGGTGGTATTAGGTGAGGCAAATGCAAATGATAAAGTAAGGAAGAGAAAAGGAGGACAAACCTGAAAGAGTTGCAATGGTAAGTCATTCTCCAACAAATAATTCAACTTATTTTGATTTATAAAGTAAGGGAGTAACAATAAAAAACATAATTTTCTGTTTATATGTGATGTCCCTTTAAAGCCACAGTTTGGAATTGACCACATCTCATACTCAGAGATATTACTTCAATTTCTTATATTGCTATACTGTAGATGTAAGATTGAGCAAATCTTTAACAGTGATATCACTGCAAACTCTGTGGTGTGGTAGAAATAATAAAAAACTAATTTCGGTTCGTTATCTAAACAGTATTTAAAGGAACAAATTGGTCAAGAAAGTAAGCATGATGATAAAATTTTCTCTTTCACAGTATAAAAGAGGAAAAACATCTGTTTGCTTTTTGCTGTTGGCACTTCTTTGGGACAGTGGTTACGTCTTAACTATAAAAAGAGGTAATTTTTCATTTGTATTTTAATATGTTCATATTCATTAGAAAAATGTTGATGGAACCAAACAGAAGCAAACAGTCATAGGTGTAATTCTGTCATTTAGGCGATACTGCAGCCCATGTGAATCTCACGGCATTTCATGGCCTACCTAAAGGATGTAACGTGGATGGCTTTAATAAAAATTGGTTCAAAGTGGACAAGTACTGTGTCAGATACTTCAAGAGACCTCTTAACTTCACTGACGCAGAGGTAACACTTTTATTCTCCAAATGATTTGATTATCATTCATTTATTAATAACTTTAGTTTGTTAATACTGTATAATGCATCATTTATTTTCTGTTTTCATACACAGAAAAGCTGTAGAAGAACAGTTCCTGGTGGACACCTGGTGTCAGTGCACAACACCAGGGCTAATTATGAGTTGCTCTCCATTGTGAAGACGATGAACCCAAGAAACTTGCGCATGTGGCTCGGGGGATATGAATTATTTCAGGTAAAAATTGTAGAAATGCGAGAAAGAAAATATTTTCTGTGTTGAATAATTATCCCAGTTAATTCATTATACTGCAAAAGATGCATATAAAGAATAATCTTTCTTTTACTCTTTCTTTAAGTCTGGTAAATTTCTTTGGACGGATGGTTCCTTCTGGGACTATAATGTTTGGACACCCGGTGAGCCCATAAACCTCTACTCCAGCAGAGAAGAATGTGTGGAGATGAACTGGAAAGGTAAGAGGGGAAGAGCGAAGAAATTCTGTGAATAAATGGTAGACGTACACTGAAAAAAATTATTCATTCAATTTACTCAATTTTTTAAGGTAAGTGGTTGCAATCAATTTATTTAAGCTACATTTAAACAAAAACAAAAAAATAGTAAATTAAAAAACAATAAAAAACTTGTTTAAATGTAGCTTAAATAAATTGATTGCAACCACTTACCTTTAAAAAATTGAGTAAATTGAATGAATCATTTTTTTCAGTGTATATGTAATCAGATTAGTTCCTGTGAAATGCAGGCTAAAGTCTCATAATATAATTATGAGATTAGAAGCATCAAATGTTGATTTCACTTTCATTTAAAAAAGAAGTCAGTCAATATTGTTTATATTATGTATACTGTGTGTACCGACGTTTAAACAAATCATGGTTCAACAAACACTTTCATACTAAAATTCATTTTAAATGTATGCAAAACATAAGAACAACTAAGACCACACGTACGCAATAATCATGAACAAGGAAAAAATGAACAAGGAAAAAATAAATAAAATATATAACACAGATATTTAAAAAACTTTTATACTAAAATTTCTTCTAAATGTTTGCAATAACGTAAGGACAGCTTAGACCACGGGTACGCATGCGTACCCGTGGTCTAAGCTGTCCTTAGTATAAAAGTTTTTGTTGATTCATGATTTGTTACTTAAAACGTCTGAACGCATATTTCATGAACAAATTTGTGCATACGCATGCTTAGTGACTGAGACCCAATTACTAGCTGGGTTTTCACAAATTAATACAAAAAACAAATGCATAAACAAATTGACATCACAATTTTATTTCTTTCATGTTGATAGATGTTAGTCTTTAGGTACAGAAGGGTCAGTAATCTCTCTTTCTCTCTCTCTTACATTTTCAGTTGTTGGCAAATGGAATGATCACGGTTGTAACCACAAAAAAGGCTACATATGTGCCTTCAAACACAAGGGAATCATGGATGAGTAGACTGAGATGATTTATCACCCATAAAACATTCAGCGTAAATGTTTTCTCCTCTGCATCAAAAAACAAACAAAAAAAGTTTAAATCATACTTCAATATCATAATAAAGACTTTTGCTTTTGCAATCAAAATTCATGTGTGTTTTTTTGTCCAATTTAATATAACTGAGTATTAAATATTGAATACTGTTACTGTTCTAGCCATGTTTGTAACACATTAGTGTTATGTTAGTCTAGTAGTAGAACCAGGGGTGGACTGTGACTAATAAGTGGAACTGGACTTTCTCACCCAGAGTGGCCCATCATACCCTGCTCGCAATCAATGTGTGGGTCACATTGATCTAAAAGTGTAACCACACTGCACACTCACTGTGCATGGAAAATTTTCACTTTTTCTTTTTAATAAATTCACAGACATTTTATAAAATTCTGTTTTCACTGTTGTCATTATACTGTGTGTAGATCAATGAGAAGAAAGATGAATTTAAACGATTGTACTGTAGTATCAGACATAACAAAATGTAATAAAGTAAAGAGGTTCTGAATACTTTCTAAATGAAATGAATGTGTCTACGATAGAAAGTAACACGATAGATACATCTTATTTGTATGCTGTGTCTGCTATAACACTGCTAACACAAGAGTTGCTGAATCTGCAGCCCATAAACTTATATTTACATACAAAAATAAAAAATTAGCCCAAATAAAGTATATAACTTACACCTTGTTCTCATGCAAACTATTTGTTATCAGGCTTATGCCTTTTGTTTCATACTGTAAGCTACAGTTGCACTGTCTGGGGCAACTATCCTTTACTTACAAAGAACAAACAACTGGACTTCTATATGGTTTAGATGCAGTTGTTGATTATTGATTGCCCTTTAATCCTCCTCTTAACATTGCAAACCAAAGTGACTAAACAAACGCCTTGCGTCACAAAAATGTAGGATGACAGGAGTCTTTTGGGTTACATTTGGGATAGGGCCTTTATTATTCAAAGGGCTGACCCCATAAAGGTAAAACTCCTTTATGTTGATTTTTTATGCAAGTTCCTAAAGCACTCATCTTTAAATATTTTAAAATATACATCCTATGTCAGAAAGTTAGATTATAACTAAGTTAACTGGTTCTTCAACATCATTTTAAAAGAACTTGAAGATTTTCTTATAGTCCATTTCAACATTTAACAAACTAAAGATATAACAGCTTTGGTGTGAACCTATACTGTTCCTTTATAACAACAGTGTGTTGTGTTGTGTTGTGTTTGTGAATCACAAGATAATAAACACTCAACAAGCCACACAGCAGCTGTGTTGGAAATGGACATTTCTGAGTGTTAAATTTGTGTTTATGTGGGGGGGGGTTCATTATGGACCTGCATTTTTACCAATTCAGTCATAATAACAATTTCATTGTGTATATAATCATTTATATAAGGAATAATTGTAGACGGGCCATTGAGGTGGGCATTATTTTTAAATAATTCATAGGACCGGATTCAATTATTCTGCTTATACCACAGTTACCACAAACGTTGCTTTGGTGCCTATTTTTTAGACATTTAACAAATTAGGTGTGCAGTTTACAGAAAAATAATCAACACCCATGGGACATTTCTCAGCCAATCAGAATAAAGCATTCAACAGCCCGTGGTATAAATAATTGTAAATGAGGAAAGTGAGACACACCCAATATCCAAGTGTGCATTATTATTATTAAGCATTTTTTTTCAGGTGAAATGGTCCAAAACAGACTGAACTCACACTGAAGTGTTTTCAGGTCTGCAATCATCAATTAAATTCACTGTGATATTACTTTTTTCATGCTTTCCCACCTCCATCATAGATTAATACAAAGCTGAAATCAGAGACTATTACAAGGAAAAAGATTTACTGTCTGTAACTGAGAAAGATGTTTAAGTTTGTGTTTCTGACTGAAATTACCCAACTCATTGAGGTTGATTTGAAAAGATCAAAGAGGAAGTTGAAGTGTAATAACTGTTAGTTTATCTTCTAACATAGGCCACTAACACATGTGTTACAAACATTGCAAGAAACAGTTACCGTATTCAATCTTCAATACAAAAAACCCACACAGTCATTTTGTTAGTAAAAGTCTTTATTATGGCTTTGAAATATAATTTGAAGAATTTTTTTATTTGAAGAATTTTTTTGTTGATGCAGAGAAGAAAAAACAACGACAAATGTTTTAAGGGGTGATAAATCGTCTCAGTCTACTCATCCATGATTCCCTTGCGTTTGAAGGCACACATGTAGTTTTTTTTAAGTAACAAGAGTCATCATTCCATTTGCCAGCATCTGAAAATGAAAGAGATTACCGATTACTTTGTTTTGTGCCGGTGTCGGCCAGTGACTTCTCTTCCGATGGACAAACATTTAAATATGTGCGCACCGGCGCACAAACCATTTTTCCTGTCGTTAAATTAGCAAAAGTGGCATCGGACACGCCCATTCAGACTTAGATTGTTAAAATAGGGCCCAACGTCTTCGACAATTCTCCAACCAAAAACGCAGAGATCAACACAAACCAGAAACCAGACAAAACTATAAAGAAGCACTTGGGGATTACAAAAATACAATCCACTACAAAAAACAACACCTCAATTATAATCTCAAAGAAATCCAATATGCCAATAAAGTTTTTTAAATTTAAATTGAAGTTAGCAGGAGAGAGAGATAAGAGGGTAGAGAGTTTCTGGAAAGTGCTGCTTATGTAGTGCAGTTTGCACATTCAGGTCAGGTTATGTTTTATTGATATAAATTGCTTTGACCTTATGTTATTTGTGCAGTTATATTCTGTTGCATCTAAGTGTTTTTTTTTTTATATTTTCTTCCCACTAATTCTGAGGGACTGTCATGACTGGCATCTTAATAAAAGCACTTATAACCAAGACCAACTGTTTCCTCTATCAATTGGAGCCTCCAACTGCACAAGGCGTTCCTAAAAGTTGGTGTCAGACAGCTGAGGCTAGCAGTAAAGGAAACCAGTATGGCCTACTGTGAAAAAAAAATTTGTGGTGGTGGACAATGTTGAGAAAAACACTTCTATGCCCTAAAGAAAGTGTGATTGTCTCTGAGAAAAAGGAGGAGCTGTAAATAAATAAACCTGTATAAAATAGGTGGTATTAGGTGAGGCGAATGCAGATGGTACAGTTAGGAAGAGAAAAGGAGGACAAACCTGAAAGAGTTGCAATGGTAAGTCATTCTCCAACAAATAATTAGACTTATTTTGATGTAAGACAATGACCTGGCATCTGAACCTGTCTCTTTCAGCATATAAAACAACTTCTGTTAAGCCTTAGAAAACCATACTAGCTGTTAAAATGTATATTTAATGATGCTCAAATTTCTAATTTGTTACTCGACGGCATAGGATCTGAACACACAAGCCTTTTAGCCATGAGACTCGAGAACAAGGATACAAGCGAGACTTTCTAACCATTAGGCCATGACTGCCCCATATAGCCATTCAGAATGATCTCGGAGTTATAAAGTAGGTGACTAACAATAAAAAACATTATTTTCTGTTTATATGTGATGTCCCTTTAAACCTCAGTTTGGAATTGGCCATATCTCATACTCAGAGATATTACTTCAATTTCTAATATTGCTATAGATGTAAGCACGGGCGATTCTAGGATTTTCATTTTATGGGGGCTCAGTCCCCAGTAAGGGTATGATAAAAAAATGTATTTGACTATTAGGGTAGGGTTGTAACCTTATTGCAATCCACTATTCCATTGTTTTCCCTATATTTCATATATGGGTCTAGAAAATTTTGGGAAGTTGGGAATGTAGATTTTTTACAATGAAGACTTCCTGATTCATTATTCACTGTACAAATACACGTACACATGTTTCCAGTATACTAACACATAATTTTATTGGTCCAGTAACATTATGTAAACTGCAATTACAAGAACTGCACCGATGCAGATGTCATATCATAGCAATCTATCAATACATGGACACACAAACCCAGAGGGAAAATGGACAATAATTCAGGCCGGGAATTTAACACCATCCCAGGCCACCTTCTGCCGGCAGCATGTTCATGTAATCCACCGGATTTGCTAATCTAATAGGTTAATATTATTAGTTGATAAAGCAACTGTGTTCATCTGACTGGGAACAAATTTATACAGATGTAAAATATAGAAAAGGGACAGATCAACAAGTGACCTACCTTAATACTGAGTTGTCAAGATGCAGGATGACGTGATTTCCAGGACCGGGTTTAGATTAAGACAGGACTAGCCCTTAGTCATATTAGGATGTTTATGTAGTTTTTACAAACATACCTTATTACAGGTGTGCATCTTGAGACAAAACAATGGGACTTATGTATTTTAAGATATATTAGTGCAAGCCACTTTTAGTTAAGAACTAAACCAAAGACAAATACACAGCTGACTTACACTTTTAAAAAGGGAGAGTTCAAATGTTGAAATATTAATATATTTAATGAAATGAAAGAAACATATTTAATAAACTACTAAACCCTTAAAAAGGGCCTACAGGTATTGAGCAAATCTGTAACGGTGATATCACTGCAAACTCTGTGGTGTAGCAAAAATAATCAAGAACTAAATATGGTTCGTTATCTAAACAGCATTTAAAGGATCTAGTTGGTCAAAAAAGTAAGCATGATGATTACATTTTCTCTTTCACAGTATAAAAGAGGAACAAAATCTGTTTGCTTTTTGCTGCTGGCACTTCTTTGGGACAGTGGTTACGTCTTAACTATAAAAAGAGGTAATTTTTCATTTGTATTTTAATATGTTCATATTCATTAGGAAAATGTTGATGAACCAAACAGAAGCAAACAGTCCTAGGTGTAATTCTGTCATTTAGGCGATACTGCAGCCCATGTGAATCTCGCAGCATTTCATCGTCTTCCTTACCGATGTAACGTGGATGGTTTTAATAACTGGTTTAAAGTGGGCAAGTACTGCGTCAAATACTTCAGCAAACCTCTAAACTTTACTGACGCAGAGGTAACACTTTTATTCTGTAAATGATTATCATTCATTTATTAATAACTTTGGTTTTTTTAATACTGTATAATGCATCAGTTATTTTCTGTTACTATACACAGAACAGCTGTAGAAGAACAGTCCCTGGTGGACACCTGGTGTCAGTGCACAATGCCAAGGCTAATCATGACTTGCTCTCCATTGTGAAGTTGAAGAACCCAACAAACTTGCGCATGTGGCTTGGGGCATATGAATTATTTCAGGTAAAAGTTTTAGAAATGCGTGAAGGTTCAGAAGAAAAAAATATTTTCTATGTCAAATTATTATCCCCGTTAATTCATTATACTGTAAAAGATGCATATACAGAATAATCTTTCTTTCACTTTTTCAGTCTGGTAAATTTCTTTGGACGGATGGTTCCTTCTGGGACTATGCTGTTTGGACACCCGGTGAGCCCAGCAACCTCTACTCTAGAAGAGAAGAATGTGTGGAGATGAACTGGAAAGGTAAGTAAGAAATTCAGTGAATAAATGGTAGACATGATATGGGTGATTCTCACAAAATCCAGATTTAGAAGGTGTCCAGCATCAGAATTTTTAAAAAGCCCTTGAAGCCATTTTTTTTCCAAAATTATTTCCTATAGAATTATTTACATTTTTTAGATTATCACTATCAAAAATTATCATTACCGCAACATGATATTACATTAAATATATGCATTTACAAACTCATGTTTCGGTAGTGAGAACTAAAAAGTTGTCTAGGTACTATGACAAACAAAATTTAAACCTTTATCTAGAGAGAAAAAACTGCTTACCTGGCAGCCATCTTGAGTGTCACAGTCAATTTTGTCCCTTCCAACAATTTTTTGGAAAATGTTAGTTCCTTGAGGGCTTAAACAATGATTGAAATTTGTTGCGGAGGACGAGAAAATTGGTCTTGGACACATTTATATTCCTTATTATTGTCTCTATTTACCAATGATCACCACATCTTTCTTTACTGTAAATGTAATTTATTATAAATATTTCCATGTCAAAGAACCCAAAATTTAGTCATGGACACGTTGCTCTAATGAAAATTTTCCCCTTAAATGTGGAAAAAACAACAAAATTGGTTTGTATGATGTCATTTGAAATCATGTGTAAAGTAGTACATGAAGAGATGTTTGTAACTGTATGCTTCTTATTTTAATATTCTTACTTTGCATTTCCTTTTTTTAATCAAAATGTTTCATGAAACCTCATACATGTACGTCAAAATTTGCGAGAATCACCCATATATGGAGTCAGATTAGTTTGTAAATTTGACTCTGTCTGTGAAATCCAGGCCAAAGTCTCATAATCTAATTATGAGATTAGAAGCGTCAAAGATTGATTTCACTTTAATTGAAAAAATAAATCAGCCAATATTGACCCATGAATGAGACCTATTGACTAGCTGGGTTTTCACAACTGGGTCACAAATTAATACAGAAAACAAATGCATAAACAAATTGACATCACATTTTTATTTCATTCATGTTGATAGATGTTAGTCAAAACAAAAGTGTCAGTAATCTCTCTTTTCTCTCTTTCTCACATTTTCAGTTGTTGGCAAATGGAATGATCACGGTTGTAACAGCAGAAAAGGCTACATATGTGCCTTCAAACGCAAGCGCATCATGGATGAGTAGACTGAGATGATTTATCACCCCATAAAACATTCAGCGTAGTGGCCCACCACACCCTGCTCGCAATCAATGTGTGGGTCAATGAGAAGAAGATGAATTTAAACAATTGTACTGTAGTATCAGGGTGTCATGATTCTGCCCTCTTGTCCTTGTTCTACTCTAGTTTTGAGGCAGGATCATGACAGGTCTATGTTTTGTTTGCTAGCACATGGCCTTTTGCTTGGGCTGTGTGCTTGCGTGTCTCGTCTCCTGACCCCACCCCCTCGTCTCCTCGTAATCATTCTTTAATTGTTTGATCACTGTCACCTGGCTGTTCCCCTCTTGATTTGCTCCTTTTATTTAATGCCTTTGTGTTTGCTGTCCTGTGCTCGTTCGTTTTGTACGTTTCATGTGAGAGGTTTGCTATAGACCTTTCTCACAACTTCCGTATTTATGACCGGAAATACGCAATCGTCGCGGAAATCTACTTCCTCCGCAGTCAAGGCAATGTAAAAAGCCGTATCTGTTCCATCAATTCCCTGTTGATGGTGAAGTTATACAGAAGTGGATTCAGGCTATCCGGCGAGACTTATAATATGTCGTTTTAGTTAACAGTTCAGTAACAGTTAGACTCGCTCTCTACTTACCTAGAAATTTATGGACAAATTCTTCATGGAAAAAGTTTTCCTCCATTAATCGTGTCACATCAGCAAATGTAATATTTGGCAAATCCGTTAACGAAGTTTTGTAGACTCTTTGATCCATTTTAAACTTGCCCGGGTTTATGTTTTTCTAGTGTGTTGACGCTTGACAGGAACTCCGCTTACACGACGATTACGTATTTCCGGTTACTGTGAGAAAGGTCTATGGTAAAGTATAACTTTTGAATGCGACATGCTAAAGAGTAGTGATGGGGAAATGAAGCTTCGAATGAAGCACCGATACTTCTCTTACTGTTTCGAACCATGATTCGAAGCCTCATCGAGGGTGTCGAAAACATCGCCATCTTTTGGCTAATATAACATATAGCAGTTGCTTCTGGAAGCAACAAGCTGATGAAATTCAGATGAATATTAATATTATGTATACAGATAAAGCTTAGACAACATGTGTGTGAATGGTCAATATAATAAATGTATTTACTTATTAAAGTGTGGCAATAAAGTATGAGTACGAGTTAATATTCATATGATTCAATATTGTATTGTACAAAATAATGTTCACACGCACATAATAACACACGCGAACACAAGTATACGTAAATACAATACTATATATACAGTATAATGTGGGACCAAAATGTGAATAAGGCAAATAACTCATAAAAAACCTCTAGGGTTCGAACCTTCTGACACGCAAAGCGAAGCGCGCACGTGACTGTGCAGAAAGTATAGCTTCGTTTGTCATTGGTCACGTGATTTCAACGTTAACAACACAAGCTTCGAATCAAAGCTTCATGCACGCCCACTTTTGCCCGACACAAGCTCCGAAGCCTCGCTTCAAATGTAACATCACTACTAAAGTGTTAATTCTTTTTTTAGGTGTTTACTGTCGCTAACAACCAGAACTGTCTGCAGTCTGCTAGAGCACACAGAACCAGAGTTATTATTTATTTCGGAAATTAAATACAAAAAGGGTATTATTCCTCATTTAGTTGGAGTAAAATAACTTTTGCAATTATTATGATAGAGAAAAAATTCCTGCTGGAATCAAACAAAACTGTCTGCAGGTTTCGTTACCACTCAGGGCCAGAGTTATACACTTTTAAATACAGACTTTAGAAAAAAACATCAAAAAGCGCCTATTTATTTTTGTTTTTATTAGAGGACTGACAACACATACAACCATGTTGAGCACTTTTAACAATGTTTTATTTAATTTCAAAGGGTTTCCTGTAAAATGATACCAAACTTTTGTATGTGCACCTCTGCTTGTGGGTATGGGAAGCTTTTGAAATTGGGTAGGCCAAATCCAGGCGGAAATCCCCAAAATAGCCTCAGAGATATTTTAAAATATACATCCTATGTCAGAAAGTCAGATTACAACTAAGTTTACTGGTTCTTCGATATTGTTTTAAAAGAACGTATAGGCCATTTCAGCAAACTAAAGACACAACAGCTTTAGTGTGAAATTATACTGTTACCTTATAAAGACAATAAAGACAACACAGTGGTGTATTCAGTGTTGTGTGTGTGAATCAGAAGACCAAACACACCACATTAACAAGCCATGCAGCAGCTGTGCCATTTTTTTAAGGGTAAAGACCCAGGCATAGAACCCTTTTGTTAGTTTTCTTATTCCGCTTCTTCTACTTCTGCCATTGTAGAACCATAGGAAAGTTATGAAATTTGCCACACTGATAAAGCACAGTCCAAATAGTTCCCACAGCAAATTTGGAGTCTCTAGCTTAAAAATGTTCTTATAGTCCATTTCAACATTTAACAAACTAAAGATATAACAGCTTTGGTGTGAACCTATATACTGTTCCTTTATAACAACAGTGTGTTGTGTTGTGTTGTGTTGTGTGTGTGAATCACAAGATAACAAACACTCAACAAGCCACACAGCAGCTGTGTTGGAAATGGACGTTTCTGAGTGTTAAATTTGTGTTTATGTAGGGGGGGGGGTGTCATTATAGACCTGTATTTTTACCAATTCATCAAAATAACTATTTCATTGTGTATATAATCATTTATGTAAGGAATAATTGATGACAGGCCGTTGAATTATAAGAAAATAATGCACACCCAAGGGAATGTGGGCATTATTTTCAAATAATTTAACGGACCGGAGTCAATTATTCTGCTTATACCACAGTTACCACAAAGATTGCTCTGGTGCCTATTTTTAAGACATTTGACAAGTTAGGTATGCAGTTAACAGAAAAATAATCAACACCCATTGAACATTTCTCAGCCAATCAGAATAAAGCATTCAAAAGCCCCGTGGTATAAATAATTGTAAATAAGGACTGTAAGTGAGACTGTGATTCTACTGTTTTCATCCTTTTCCACCTCTATCGTATATCGAATATTTACTGTCTGTAACTGAGGAAAACACTTAAAAGTTAAAGATGTTTGACTGAAATTACCCAATTCATTAAGATTGATTTGAAAAGATGGAGATGTTAAAGTGTAATAACTGTTATTGTATCTTCTAATACCAACCTACACTACACTCTTAAAACAAACGGTGCTAAATAGCACTAAAAGTGGTTCTTGACTCATAATCATGCTGTAGAGGAACCGTTTTTAGTTCTATAGGACCTATGAAGAACCATACGGGAGTCATATACAGTAGCACCATTATAGCACCACATATGGTTCTACATAGCTCCTTATGGTTCTTCACAGGTGCTACACAGGTACATCTGTGCTATATGGCACTTTAAATAGTTCAGATTACGAGCCAAGAACCACTTATAGTGCTATTTAGCACCGTTTGTTTTTAGATATAACATACTAACAGTAACACATGTGTTACAAACATTGCTAGAAACAGTAACAGTATTCAATCTTCAATACTCAGTGAAAAAAAGAAACTCACACCGTAGATTTTATTGCAATAGTAAAAGTCTTTTATTATGATTTTGAAATATAATTTGAAGAAATGTTTTTTGTAATTTTTTTGTTGATGCAGATGAGAAAAAAATGATGACAAATGATTTAAGGGGTGATAAATCATCTCAGTCTACTCATCCATGATGCCCTTGCGTTTGAAGGCACATATGTAGTTTTTTTTAAAGTTACAAGAGTCATCATTCCATTTGCCCGCATCTGAA
Source organism: Paramisgurnus dabryanus (assembly GCF_030506205.2). Taxonomy (NCBI): domain Eukaryota; kingdom Metazoa; phylum Chordata; class Actinopteri; order Cypriniformes; family Cobitidae; genus Paramisgurnus; species Paramisgurnus dabryanus. The sequence continues at coordinate 16,236,012 of NC_133340.1, forward strand.
AATGTAAGAGACCGTGAAAGAGAAAAAAAGAGAGATTACTGACTACTTTGTTTTGTGCCAGTGGCGGCCAGTGACTTCTCTTCCAATGGACACAAATTTAAAATATGTGTTAGAAATGTCACGTGAACCTAAGTGCATCATGCGTTGTATCAAAACACGTGCCCGCTGCACACGCATCAAAAGGGTTAATGATGAAGAAGAGGCTCACATTCACAAAATACACCAATGTTTTGTGTCTAATAAAAAAACTAACATCTATCACTATGAAATGAAACATGAAGCAAATAAAATTGTGAAGTCAATTTGTTTATGCATTTGCATTTTCTGTAAATGTATTAATTTGTGACCCAGCTTGTGAAAACCCAGCTACATAAAACCATTTTATTTAAAGGGGACATATTATGAAAATCGGACTTTTTCCATGTTTAAGTGCTATAATTGTGTCCCCAGTGCTTCTATCAACCTAGAAAATATTAAAAAGATCAACCCAATAACTTAGTTTTGGTAAACCATTTTCTGCAAGCATGTGAAAAATAGGTCATTGTAATTTGGCCCTTATTGTGATGTCAGAATAAGGTAATACCGCCCCCTTTATCTGCACTATCCAACCACAGCACAACCATTTAGTATGGAGAGAAAGAGAGAGATAAAATATTTCACAGCACAATTGAGTTTCAATTGCAACAAACCACCATCATTGTGATCAGTGGTTGCACTTCATCCGCTCATTTGCATTTTAAATGACACACCCAAAACGGCACACTTTTGCTCAGACCTATTTTAGACTTAGTTTTCATCTTTAAAAAAATCTCATAATATGTCCCCTTTAATATTGACCATTTCAAAGATTATAATTAAAGCAAAATGATGCGCCTAATTGACACTTTAGCCTGAATTACACATACAGGGTCACATTTACAAACTAATCTGGCTCCATATACAGTAGGTTAACCATTTTTTTCACTGAATTTCTTCGCCCTTCCCCTCTTACCTTTCCAGTTCATCTCCACGCATTCTTCCGTGCTAGAGTAGAGGTTGCTGGGCTCACCCGGAGTCCAATCCTCATAGTCCCAGAAGGAACCATCCGTCCAAAGAAATTTACCAGACTGAAAGAAAGAGTGAAAGAAATATATTACACCGTATACCCAGCAAACATGGAACGATCCCCTAATGTAGTTTTTGGTTCCCTTTTGGTTATGTTTTTAGGTTTTATTTTTGCATCCATAAAATAACGTTAAATAACCTAAAAGTAACTCATACAGAACATTCTCTAATGGTTATTTTTGTTTCTTTTCTTTTTGGAAACATCAAATAATGTTACCATAATGTTGCAAGGTGGAGATTAAATAACCTAAAAATAAGTTTTACAGAAAATTCTATGATTTTTTTTTAACCATAAAATAACATTCCAAGAACGTTGCAGGGTGGTTATTTTGATGGAAATTTAGTGAAAACATAATTAACCCCATTATTCTTTTCGTGCACACTTTTGTTATGCACACACTCATCTGCACGTGCGCTTCTCTTGGCCCTGCTCTTCACCAGTACACGCTTTCACCTGTGCTCAGCAAAAAAGCTGCGAATTTGCATCATTAAAAAATAACTCGTTTTGTTTTACCTCAGAGTCTAATAACTTCAACTTTATGTGATATGCAAATTTGTCCCTTGAGTTGAATATTTTCTTTTATAATGAATTAACTGGGATAATAATTTGACAATGCGAATATTTTATTTCTACTCACTCATATGAACCTTCACACATTTCTGAAATTTTTACCTGAAATAATTCATATCCCCCGAGCCAGATGCGCAAGTTTTTTGGGTTCATCTTTGTCACAATGGAGAGCAAGTTGTTATTAGCCCCGGCATTGTGCACTGACACCAGGTGTCCACCAGGGACTGTTCTTCTACAGCTGTTCTGTTTATGAAAACAGAAAATAACTCATGCATTATTCAGTACTACAAAATTAAAGTTATTAATAAATGAATGATAATCATTTACAGAATAAAAGTGTTACCTCTGCGTCAGTAAAGTTTAGAGGTGTACTGAAGTATTTGACACAGTACTTGTCCACTTTGAACCAATCATTAAAGCCATCCACGTTACATTGTTTGAGTGGACAACAAGATGCCGTGAGATTCACATGGGCTGCAGTATCGCCTAAATATCAGAATTACACCTATGACTGTTTCTAGGGTTCATATATCATATTAAAATACATAATAAAATACAAAAAAATGAAAAGTTACCTCTTTTTATAGTTAAGACGTAACCACTGTCCCAAAGAAGTGCCAACAGCAAAAAGCTAACAGATTTTGTTCCTCTTTTATACTGTGAAAGAGAAAATGTAATCAAGGTCATCGTTTTTTGACCAACTAGATCCTTTGTGTGCTGTTCAGATAATGTACCGTTATTTGTTTTTGTTTATTTTTCTGACACACCACAGAGTTTGCAGTGATACCACTGTTACAGAGATATGAGACCAGAAGTCAAATTCCAAGTACGGGTTACCATACATTGGTCATTGAGTAATTTTCACTTCCCTTAAACTGTGTGACCCTGCCTGTGAAATCCCAGCTAAAGTCATTTTGTGTGATTTATTGTTTTATACTCTGAAATACTGTGAAAATACAACCTTGATATACTGTTCATGGACCCCATTGACTTTCATAGTAGGATAAAAGAATATTACGGAAGTAAATGGGGTCCACGAACGGTTTGGTTACAAACATTTATCAAAATATCTTGCTTTGTGTTCATCAGAACAAAGGCATTTATAAAGGTTTGTAACATAATGAAAGTTAGGAAATGATGACAGCACTTTCATTTTTGGGGTGAACTATCCCTTTAACAGCTGTGAATAGGCTTAATAAAAGTTGTTTTATATGCTGAAAGAGACACAGGTATAATTATTTGTTGGAGAATGACTTACCATGGCAACTCTTTCAGGTTTGTTCTTCTTTTCTCTTCCTTACTTTACCCTTTGCATTTTTCTCACCTTATACCACCTATTTTATAAAGTTTATTTATTAACAACTCCTCCCTTTTCTCTGAATCAATCACACTGTCGTCATATAGGTGTTTTTCTCACATCGGAAACTGTTTCACACAAACTATACACGTACAGCGCCAGAACAAGCAATGATTTGCATTGTTGCTATTATTTTATTCTAACTTCTATCACTATCTATTGTGTATACCCGTTGTACCCAAACTTACTCCTGGAGGGCCAGTGTCCTGCAGCATTTAGCTCCAATCCTAAACACCTAAAGCAGCTTTTCAGGTCTTACTATGCATACTACAAACTTTCAGGCAGGTGTGCAAGTTGGAGATAAACTCTTCAGGACACCGGCCCTCCAGGACCCGTTTGGGTATCCCTGATGTATATTGTTCTTTATCTTTAAAAGAAAGGTCTTCTGCAACGATAGGTTATAGGTAGATGTTCAATAGGGTTCAAGCCAGGGCTCTGTCTAGGCCACTTTATCACAAAGTTGTCCCTAAGTCTAGTTGAAAAGTGAACTTTCAGCCCAGTTTGAGCCCGAGCCCAAGAGCCCTTCAGCCATATTGTTTAGAATGAGGCCAAACAGTACAATTTTGCTTTCATGTGTTTTGCACTGAGGAGAGAAGGCGGCCAGATGGGTGGAGGGTTGTAGTCATGCTTGTCCTTCAGGGACTTTGTCCCATCTCCACACATGATTTCTGGAGCTCAGTCAAAATTTTGGTCACCTCTCTTGCAAAGGCTCATCTCCCCATATTGCTTTGTTTGGCCGGGTAACCAGTTCTTGCAAGAGTCCTGGTTGTGCCAAACTTCTTCCATTTGAGAATAATGGAGGCCATTGTGCTCTTGGGAACGTTCAGTGCAGCAGATATTTTTTTTACCTTGCAACAATCCTGTCTCTGCAGGCAGTTCCTTTGAGCTCACAGCTTGGTATTTGCTCTTATATGCGGTGAGGTCTTTTATAGAGAGGTGTCAATAAAATTTACCGCAGGTGGAATGAAAAGAAAGATGCATTTATATCAGGGCTGCAACATAAGAAATTGCATAAAGTAAAGGGGTTGAATACTTTCTGAATGCGCACTGAATAGGTATAGAAATTAACAGGTTCAAGATATCTAACATGTGTGCTGTGTCTGCTATACTGCAAAGACTAAATGTAAGCTTTTGTTTGTAGTCAAATAGTTAAACACTGCTAACACAAGAGTTGCTGAATCTAGTGTGACCCATAAACTTAAGGTTATTAGTCATTTTGCATTAATGTTGTATACAGTGCATGCAGACATGCAAGAAATTGAATTTAGCCCAATCTCACACTTATTCTCATGTAATCTCTTTGCTATGCTTTCAGGCTTAGTAAATTACAGCTGCACTGGGTGGGCAACCTTTTACTTACAAAAATCAAACAACCGGACTACCATACCACACTAGGTTTAGATGCATGTGGCTGTATTAACTGTAGAATCTATTTTCATGAGAGATTGAGAGGCCTTAGATACTAAAGCTTTTATATGTATTTTAAAACAATGTATATATTGTCACCTTATGCATGATACCACATCCTTCATCATCTATACAACTCCCCCTTCTTCTCTCACTTTGCTTACATCTCAGCCTCACATTTGAAAAATCACACCGCATAAAATACGCTGCCAGTTAACATTGCATTTTGCAGAAAAGTGACTTGCAGTGTACATTTTATCCTACTCAATAAGAAAGTCTATGTGTCAATTGTAACATAAAAACTCATTTCAAAGCTCTTGTCTTATCTAGACATTACAAAGAGTTTTTCTATTAATTTTCTATTAAGTGCACTATATTATTCAAAGAGATGACCCCTTATGATGCATGTAAAGCTAAATTTTCTTTATGTTGATTTTTATGCCAGGTCCTAAAACATGCATATTGTAATAAGTGTGAATGTATACTGTTACCTTATAAAGACAATAAAAACATCACAGTGGTGTATTCAGTGTTGTGTGTGTGAATCAGAAGACCATAAACACAACACATTAACAAGCCATGCAGCAACTGTGCCTTTTTTAAGGGTAAAGACCTGGGCGTAGAACCCTAGAACCCTGGGCGTAGCCCCTAGAACCGAAACATAGGAAAGTTATGAATTGGAACACTGAAAAAGCACAGTCCAAATAGCTCCCACAGCAAATTTGGAGTCTCTATCTCAAACCCAAAAAGGGTTTGGACCAACAGTCCAAAGTTGCACTTACGTTTTGATTTCGAAATTATACATCATATTCCTACCATTTTAAATTATTCGTAAAACCTACTTTTTCAAACTCGTCCTAGAGCTTTTGCCCGATTTCCATGAAAATTGGTATGTAGCATCTAGACACTCATAGCAAAAGTTATCAAAAGAATTCCAATACAACAATTTGTTGTCGTATACAACGTAGAGTGCAAAAGACGGATTTTAGGCTGTATCTTCGTCAAATTTAGGCCGATTGACACGACACTTGGTACATGTGATGGCAGTCAGGAACTGAAGTGGCATGCACAGTTTTATCACAGTGCCACCTAGTGGTGAGACGAATGTTTTACATGCCTTTAACTTTGGCTGCCATCGACATATTTTCATGGGACTTGGTATAGGAGTGCCGAATTGTTGCTGAGTCCAATTATACCAAACATGCCAGGATTCGCCTTATGGCAGTGTTCTTCCTTGCGCGGCTCGACAAGCTTTCATTTGTGGCTCACATGGCAGTAAATAATACGATGATATGATCATGCAGGCATGAGCTTTTTCTTTCTTTTGCGCTCTGGACGCTTAAGCCCAATTTATAGTCGTGCGTAAGATCTACGCCGTAGGTTATCCGTAGCCTGTGTGTAGCTCTGCGTAGCCTGACGTGCACTTCGTCAAATTTTTAAAAGCGTGTCAGTTCTACGCGGACCACATGCGCAGTGATTGGTCCACCAGAACCCCTCCCATCAGGTACAAAAACTGCGTCATAGGTATTTCCATTTGCAACGGTGAAAACAAAGATGGTCCAAGTTGAGGACTGATTTAACTCAAACTGCATCATAAGTCACTGTTTATTTACTTCCATCTTAGCTGGTCTTCTCAAATTATACACAACAAGTTGCTGTTTCTTCTTCATTTTTGTGGGTTAACTTGCCAAGCTGCTTCTTCATTGACGGTCGCGCTGCTACTGTGGTTACAGGTGTGGATACTGCCTATCAGCGGTCGGTGTGTGTTTGCACGTGAATGCGGACGATGATGCAAAAGTATTAATGAAAACCGACACGGAACCTAATCCGTCACGGCTATGCCGTATGATCTACGCACAACTATAATGAGCCCTTTACTTTGTTAGAATACCATACCCATTATATCAAGATGCACGTCAATAAGCGTGTTCAATTGCATGCAGCCGTTGCACAGAGAGATTGTCATATGACATCAATGTGATATCAGCTTGTTATGCAAGCACAATGCTCTCGCGGGACAGTACTGTCATTCGCCGATCGCTCGGTGCAGCGCCGCATAAAATTAAGAGAAAGGTGGCCCCCTAGTGATTCGGGGGGCACTGCATACCCACATTATAAGAATGCTTAGTATTTAGGCAATTTTGTCAATAAGGGAAATCATCTTGTTTTAGTTACAAATTTGACTGGTAAATGATAAAGAAAGATTTGCCCATTTCTTTTTATTGCATTGCATATCCCTGTAAAAAAGATGCAGCATGAAGTTTAAACAACTTAGTTTTGCAAGTCAATTCAACCTACTATTTTAAGTTTTGCCTTTAAAAAAGTTGACATAACTTATAAAATCAAGTTGAAATTGTTTAACATAATTTTTAAGTAAAAATTAATGCTGCATTTTTTTGTTAAAGTGTATGTTTAGGGATGACATATTGATAAGCAGACATACTATAATAACTGGGTGTAACTTTTGATACTTTGCGGTAAAAGTGGCTCTCCTATTGACCTATGGGTAAGCCACGCCCCCAAACGCAATGAGCCAATCACAGTGTGCATAGCTAACCCAATACACTCGGACATTCTCTGCTTACACTTCCATTGAAATGCAGTCAGTTTTAATCCGTTTTTATATGTTTTTTCTTGTCATTTTAAGTTTAAAATGGTCAAACGGTGTGTATGGGGTACATGCAACTCCGACATAGGTATCCTAAGAGGCTGGGCACCGTTGTGTATTTTTTACCCTTTCCCAAGCCACATTTCAACCGAGATAACGTTAAGCGTCTTCTTTGGATTAAGTTATGCGGTAGACCCCAACACCAACTAAACGTGGATAAATTAAACAAGGATGTCTACATCTGTTCTAAGCTAAGTCAACAACATATTTGAACGTTAACATCTCTAAAGTAACATTAGCCTAACATTAGAAAATGTTAACGTTAGCTTCTAGCTGCATTGTACATCATGTCACTTAGCTTCATTAATGTATCTGTAAATAACCGAGAAAATAAATGTTTCTTGTAATAGCAATGTTGTGCTGAATGATTTATGTAAATACTGTAACACCAAACTAATGGATAGGTACTCTTGGTAAAGATTGTTAAAAGACTTGTCCTGGAAACGTATGCAACTTAGACCTTTACATATTTAATTTAATCATGATGGAAACGAGATGCGGTTTATCGCGTTTACCTGTGAAGCTTTTCATTGACCTTCTCAACAATAAATGTATTAAAGGAATAGTTCACCCAAAAATGAAAATTCTGTCATCATTTACTCACCCTCATGTTGTTACAAACCTGTAAAATTTCTTTGTTCTCATGAACACAAAGGAAGATATTTCGAGGAATGTTCATAATTAAACCGTTCATGGACCCCATTCACTTTCATAGTAGGAAAAAAGAATACTATGGAAGTGGGTGGCAGTGGCTCAGTGGTTCATGTAGGTTGTCTACAAACCGAAAGGTTGGTGGTTCAATCCCCGGCTCCACCGGACCAAGTGTCGAGGTGTCCTTGAGCAAGACACCTAACCCCAGCTGCTCCCGACGAGCTGGATGGCGCCTTGCATGGCTGACACCGCCGTCGGTGTATGAATGTGTGCGTGAATGGGTGAATGTGAGGCAAACTTGTAAAGCGCTTTGGATGGCCATAGGTCTGTTAAAAAGCGCTATATAAATGCAGTCCATTTACCATTTACCATTTTATTGTGGTAAAAGTGTAGTATCCATGGTTTTTTGGTCAATTGATTACTATGAGCAAAACCATGGTTTTACTACACTAACCATGGTTTAAGTATGGTTTTTGAAAACCATGGTTGTAAAAACCATGGTTATTTGGTGGTAACCATGGTTTTACTATAGTAACCATGGTTTTTTGGTCTTAACTGTAGTAAAACCATGGTTAATTTTCGTAAGGGCATGAGGCCACACACACACACAAAAATGGTATGCCTGTGTCACGGGGTGACGATCTTTCAGGGCGGAACCAAAAGTTGAGGAAGTTTTGGTTCCGCCCGGATGTTTCCGTCCAGACCGGAAAACGGAAACACCGGACATCCGGCAGATTCACGGAGGCTGTAATCAGCCGATTGGGCACAGCTGTGCCTAGTTGAAGAGATCGCCGGGCAATTGGATGATTATAGTACAGAGAGGAGTATATAAAGCACAGTTAGAACACAGTTAGGGGTGCTTAGTGTGTGCTGGGAAACGGAGCTGTGCTCATTTTTGGACGTGGTGGCTGTCTGTGTTTCTCTCTCTCTCTCTCGTTTCAGTCTTTATTGTGGACCTGCTGGAGTAAACAGGAAAGTCCTGTGGGTAAGAAGGAACTTTGTTCTAACCAATACTGAAGGAGTAAAGCAGGAAGAGATATTGACCGTCTGGTACAACGTAAATAAAGGCTATCCGCCGTGAGTATACCCTTTTTGTGTGGAGTAACTGGCAAAAATTAACTTGTGTAGCCATTGGAAACCTCCAGGAGAAGGAGGGCGGCCCTACCCCTACAAGAGTGTGGTGGGCGAGCCGTTAGAAGTACACATTCAAACAGCCGCCGCAACGAGACTTATTGTGGTCGTATTTCCCATCGCCTTATCGTAGCCCAAGCGCAGTGGAGGACACCGGGCGCTTCCCTTGTTGTGGTGCACTTATAGTGTGGTGAGTGAGACTGTGTAATAAATCTTTTCACGTTGGAGTGGTGCTGTGTATTTGCTGTGGGTTGCTGTGTGTCTTGTAGACGAAGCCCCGCATCATCCATTTTCTTCCACTGGGCAGAGGACGGAGAGGCCAACGACCTCAGAAACTACTGTTACTATTTGTAGTGTGCTGTTCGGAGTACGAAGGGACGCAGACTAAGAGCTGTCCGTGACCGTGAGTAAACCATTGGAAACATTCGTGGTGTGAACTTACCTGTGTCTGTTTTGTCGCAGAGTCAGAGGCGAAAGGGTCCGCCGCCCCGTGGTCTCTACGAAAAGGGCGCCCCCGTCTAGGAATCGATCGGCATTGGAGATAGGGCAGCGCCCGACCCGGTGAGGTGGTGTGCGACCTTCGCCCCTCTGCTGACCTACGGAGGAGAACCATACCTACCCAGAAAGCTGTAGACAGCAGAGTCGGTGAGAAATACTCGAAGTCTCAGTAACAGTGTCTTTGTGTTCTAGCGGCCACCTGTGGAGAGAGAGCAGAACGAGAGTGAATCATTGAAGAGCAAACTGTGAACGTGATACCTACCCAGAAAGCTGTAAATAGCAGAGCCGGTGAGAATTACTCGAAGTCTCAGCAACAGTGTCTTTGTGTTCTAGCGGCCACCTGTGGAGAGAGAGCAGAACGAGAGTGAATCATTGAAGAGCAACCTGTGAACGTGATACCTACCCAGAAAGCTGTAAACAGCAGAGCCGGTGAGAAATACTCGAAGTCTCAGCAACAGTGTCTTTGTGTTCTAGCGGCCACCTGTGGAGAGAGAGCAGAACGAGAGTGAAACATTGAAGAGCAAACTGTGAACGTGATACCTACCCAGAAAGCTGTAAACAGCAGAGCCGGTGAGAAATACTCAAAGTCTCAGTAACAGTGTCTTTGTGTTCTAGCGGCCACCTGTGGAGAGAGAGCAGAACGAGAATGAATCATTGAAGAGCAAACTGTGAACGTGATACCTACCCAGAAAGCTGTAAACAGCAGAGCCGGTGAGAAATACTCGAAGTCTCAGTAACAGTGTCTTTGTGTTCTAGCGGCCACCTGTGGAGAGAGAGAGCAGAACGAGAGTGAATCATTGAAGAGCAAACTGTGAACGTGATACCTACCCAGAAAGCTGTAAACAGCAGAGCCGGTGAGAAATACTCGAAGTCTCAGTAACGGTGTCTTTGTGTCCTAGCGGCCACCTGTAGAGAGAGAGCAGAACGAGAGTGAATCATTGAAGAGCAAACTGTGAACGTGATACCTACCCAGAAAGCTGTAAGCAGCAGAGCCGGTGAGAATTACTCGAAGTCTCAGCAACAGTGCCTTTGTGTTCTAGCGGCCACCTGTGGAGAGAGAACAGAACGAGAGTGAATCATTGAAGAGCAAACTGTGAACGTGATACCTACCCAGAGCGCTGTAAGCAGCAGAGCCGGTGAGCAATACCCGAAGCCCAAGTAACAGTGTCATTTGTGTCCTAGTGGCCGCCTGTGGAGAACAAGGAGAAACAATTGGAGAACAGACTGTGTAACGTGATACCTACCCAGAGAGCTGCAAGCAGCAGAGCCGGTGAGAAACACCCCAAGTGTAAGCTAACAGTGCTTTTGTGTCACAGCGACTATCTGTGGGGCACAAGGAGAACGTGGGCGGACGTACGACAAGGAACGTAAAGGCACGTGGGGCGAGGACCCCCTGCCGACCCGAGGAAAGGTACACCTACAGTGGAGATCCTCCTTACCAGTCACACCAAAATTATTCTGCCTCCAGGACGGAAGAAGGAGGGCGCCACGGTTAGCAGGGTCCAGGCCGGAGCCTGACGTTTCCCTTTCTCCCCCGGCTTATGGTGGTTGGCACCCCTGTTGTCCTTGGCCTGTCTGCCCGTGGCTGCAGTCTCCCTGGAGGGAGAAGAAGAGACCTATTAGTTTTAATTTCCCCTTTCCCCAAATTCCCAGTTCTTTTAAATATTTAAACTAAATAAAGCTTGTTTTAAATTTTACTTACCTGTTCCCGTGTTTGTCTGGTCATTGGGTTGGCTTTGGGGACCTCCTCGAGGTGGGAGTTGCAAAGGGGCGTGGCTTTAGTTTAAAATAGCCAGCCCCTGGTGGTGACAGATTTTGGCGTAGTCGGCAGGATCCCACCTCGAGTTGAGTAACCAAGGTCACCCAATGACTGACAACGCGGGGCCTGCAGCCCCACCCCGTGCCACATCTATTATCATGGGAAGCCCATGGATCCAGAAATATGGAGGAGCAGAGTCGGAGGTACGACTGACCGAATGGAAGGCCCAATTAGAGTACTTGGCCGACTTACAGGGCCTTAGCGCCGCTCAGCGGCTCCAGTTTGTGTTGAACTCCCTAGAGGGAGAAGCACGGCGAGAGGTACAAGCCGCCCCCGAAGCAATCCGAGCCACCGCCCAGACTGTGTTCCAGTTCCTTACTGAGCAATATGGCGACCATACCCCCGTAGCTGTCCTCCGTTCACAATTTTTTAATTGTAAGCAAGGCCCCCGACAACCTATTAGAGCTTTTGCCCTCAGGCTGCGAGAGCAGTTCACTCGCCTGCAGGCCCGACGAGACCATGGGCTAGGAGACGGAGAGACATTGTTACGTGACCAGTTCCTCCTGGGGATGAAAGAGGGCCCCGTGAGACAAAGTCTGAGGGTCCAGTTTCGGAGGGACTCTGGGCTCACCTTTGAAGACCTAAAGAAGGAGGCGCTGGCCTTGGAGGGTGATGAGGTCGAAGTAAGTGAAACCCCTGTATGTGCAGCCGTAAGTGGGAACACCGCAGCACCACCTGAACATGCAGATTGGAAGCAAGCCCTGAGAGTAGAATTGTTGAAAGATGTCCGAGAGCAGATGTCGGAACTATCTAAGACTCTTCTGGGAGAACTTCGCCAAGGTAGGGCGCGAGAGGAACCGAGGCCGGCACCCCGAGAGCGAGTCTACTCTGAGAGGGGCCGAGAGCCACCGGGGCGCCCAAACCGTTTTAACCGGCCCCGCTTCGAGTGGGATGACCAAGGGCGACCAATCTGCAATCGTTGTGGAGAACCAGGGCATTATAGCCGTCAGTGTGGGCCTCGCAGGGCATCGGAAGGGGGTTTTTAGGACGACCGGCCACAGTGGGTCGTGTGGCCGGGACCCCTCGAGGAGACCCGGAAAGACGTGATAACTTAAGAGACCAGATGGTTGGGCATAGCCCAATGGCGGAGGTGAAGGTATGTGGCAAGACAATACAGTGCCTGGTAGATACGGGCTCTCAAGTGACATTGTTTGCCGAAAGTCTCTCGCAGGAAGTATTCGGGAAGCAGAGAACCCAAGGAGGAGAGGCCCCCTGGCTGACGTTGCGGGGCGCCAACGGCTTAGAGATTCCTTACATTGGCTATCGGCTGACGGACTTAGAAGTTCACGGGGTGTTAGTTCCCCAAAAAGGGGTGATCATCGTGGAAGACAGGTGTTTGGGTGTCCATCGAGCCCTATTAGGGATGAACGTGCTCTCCGAATGTTGGGAGGAGTTATTTCAGGCTAAGCCCGGCCCTAGGATCTCCCCTGTTGAGAGGCCCTTATGGGAGCGAGTAGTCGCCGACTGTCGTCGGGTCCAGATGACCCAGGTCCGCAGAGGCCGAGAAGAGGTAGGGAGAGTGATGTGTCGCTATGCTTTATCTATCCCCCCTAGGAGTGAGGCCATGGTGTGGGTGAGAGTGGCCCCCCGAGGAGTTGGCCCCGAAGAGTGGGTATTGGTTGAACCCCACGCTGATTGCCCCCAAGTGGAAGTAGCACGAGGCCTAGCGGCGGTCCACCGGGGGAGGGTCCCTGTAAAGGTTCGAAATGACCACCCCTACCCAGTACATTTACACCGACACCAGCGGCTGGCCCGACTCACGGGGGTTGCACCCCATCAGGTGAGGGAAGAGAGAGATGTTAGTTTCCGTCAGGTGTGCCCCACTGTCATCGAGGTGGCCCTGACGCAGATGGAAGCCCCTTCGAACAACGGGGAGAGGGACGTGCCAAGACACCTGGCAGGTGAGTCCCTGCAAGGGGAAAAGCTGGAACAGGCGCAGACACAAAGACTCCAAGCCCTCCTTCAGAAATGGCAACATGTGTTTGCAAGACACGAGGAGGATTACGGATGCACTAAGGTGGTAGAACATCATATTCCGACTGGAGATGCAGGACCCAGTAGGGAGAGGTACCGGCCGATCCCACCCACTTTGTATACAGAGGTACGCTCACTATTGCAGGGCATGCTGGGGCGGGGCATCGTCCGGGAAAGCAGTAGCCCATGGGCAGCCCCCATCGTACTTGTGCAGAAGAAGTCGGGAGCTTGGAGGTTTTGTGTGGACTATCGTAAGCTCAACCTGGTGACTAAGAAAGACGCTTTTCCCCTACCCCGGATCGAAGACTCCCTTGCGGGTCTCACGCGGTCTGCATGGTACTCCACTCTGGATCTGGCCAGTGGGTATTGGCAGGTGCCAGTGGCCGAGGCCGATAGGGAGAAGACCGCTTTCACGACCCCGTTTGGATTATTCGAGTGGGAACGGATGCCCTTCGGGCTCTGCAACGCCCCAGCCACGTTCCAACGCCTGATGCAGCGCTGTCTGGGAGGTCAGTTAATGGAGTCAGTCTTGGTATATCTGGATGATGTAATTGTGTACTCCCCAGATTTCGATTCCCACCTCCGGCACCTCGAAGAGGTTTTCCAGGCAATGGAGAAATATGGGCTGAAGTTGCAACCCGATAAATGCCATCTGTTGAGGCGAGAGGTCCAGTTCCTGGGTCACGTGGTCAGCGCTGCTGGGGTGGCTGTAGACCCTGGGAAAGTCTCTGCAGTAAGAGATTGGAGTGCGCCCAAGACTGTGAGGCAAGTACGTTCATTTCTAGGGTTTGTGGGATACTACAGACGGTTCATAAAAGATTTTTCCAAGATCGCTAAGCCACTTAACCAGCTGCTGGTCGGTACAGGGCGGAACCGGGGACGGGGATCACCCCCGATTGACTGGGATGAGTCCTGTGAGGGGGCATTTCAGAGGTTGAAACAGGAATTATTACAGGCTCCTATCTTAGCCTATGCAGACTTTACTCAACCATTTACCTTGTATACAGACGCTAGCAACCTGGGGTTGGGAGCGGTCTTGGCCCAACGACAAGCGGGAACAGAACGGGTGATTGCCTACGCAAGCCGAAGCCTCCACCCAGCTGAGAAGAACGACGCAAACTACAGCTCATTTAAACTGGAACTGCTGGCCCTGAAGTGGGCCCTGAGCGAGAAGTTTAAGGACTACCTCTGGGGTGCTAAGGTAACGGTGATTACGGACAATAATCCTTTGGTACATTTACAGACAGCGAAGTTGGGAGCTGTGGAGCAGCGCTGGGTGGCACAACTTGCCAATTTCGAGTATCAACTGCAGTATCGGCCTGGGCGAGAACACACGAACGCGGACGCCTTGTCCCGATTGCCAGAGGCGGACAACCCCGGTTGCCGGGGAGGCAAGGAAGAAGAAAGCCAGAGGGAGGGCTATCTGATAGGGGCCGTGGAGGCCCCAGGAGGCCAGCAGGAGGCGGTACCGGAGAATTGGGGCTGGGACCCCTGTCGGTGGAAAGCGAGGCAGGCCCAGGATCAGGATGTGTGTCAGGTAAAGATGTGGGTGGAGCAGGGCCGACGGCCAACATCGTCTGAGAGGCTGACCCAAACAGAGACGGGAAAAAGACTGCTGGGACAGTGGGACAAGCTGGAACTACAAGAAGGGGTGCTTTGCCGGAAGGTTAGTGACCCGAAGCTGGACGAAGAGGTGCGCCAGATCGTGGTGCCCGCCGATCAAGCAGCAGCCTTGGTGTCCGCCTACCATGATCAGCTGGGGCACCAGGGACAGGAACGGACAGTATCGCTGCTGCGCAGGTTTTTCTACTGGCCGGGGCTGGAAGCATCAGTACGCAGCTTGGTCCAAGCTTGCCCCAGGTGTATGTTGTTTAAATCTCGACGAGAGGCTCGAGCGCCGATGGTGCCCATACATGCCAAAGCCCCCCTCCACATCATGGCGATGGATTTCCTGACACTGGGCCGGCCACAGGACCGCTATCCGAACATCTTAGTAATCACCGACCTGTTTACAAAATACGCATGGGCAGTTCCCACCCTTGATCAGACGGCAAACACCACCGCAACGGCTCTATGGCGGCACGTCTTCCAAACGTTCGGATGTCCAGAGTTCCTGCACTCAGACCAAGGGGCAAATTTCGAATCAAAGGTGATCCGAGAATTATGCCAGCTGTATGGGTGCACGAAGACCCATACGACGTCGTACCACCCTCAAGGAAATGGCTGTTGTGAGAGGTTTAATCAGACCCTGTTGGGGCTCCTAGGGACCCTGGACCAACGGAAGCAGAGCGATTGGGTGAGTGCTCTACCGAACCTTTTGCAAGCTTATAATAACAGCGTTCATAGTACGACGGGGTATGCCCCCACTTATCTGATGTTCGGCAGACATGTGCGGATGCCCACGGACCTGGTCTTGGGAGTGGCCGCTGGCCAAGAGGAAGGGAGCGTGACGGAATGGGTGGGGCGCCACCACCAACGGCTGCACTTTGCTTACGAACAGGTATCCCAGAAGATACGGGCTACAGGGGAAAAGAACAAGCGGCTGTACGACCGGACGGCCCGGGACGCCCCCTTGTTACCAGGAGAGAGAGTCTTGGTACGAGACAATTGGCGGCAAGGCAAAGGAAAGCTGAGTGACCGTTGGGAGACCACCCCGTACGTAGTCTGCAGGCAACAGAGGCCGGGACAGCCGGTGTATACCATCCGGCCGGAAGGAAAGGCCGGCCCTGAACGTGTGGTGCACCGAAACATGATTCGCCCTTGCCCAAATTATCCCGAGGTCGCGAAGGAGGTAGTGGCGGAACCGGCACCGACGGCCCCCTGGATGGAAGGATGGGCTGTGGTACCAGGCCTACCCGTGGTAGCACCACCCCCGGCCGCCCCAGGAGAGCCAGAGCTAGCACCTGAGCCAGTTGAACCCCCGGCCGCCCAGGGACAGCCAGAGCCAGTACCAGAGCCAGCCGAACCCCCGGCCGCCCAAAGACAACCTGAGGTTGTGCCCGAGCCCGCCGAACCTGACTCCCCTGTGAGGCGCTCCCAACGGGAGAATCGAGGCCGACCCCCTTCCCGTTACGGTGAGTGGACTACTCAAAGGCATTCCAGGGACTGGAATGCATTGGCGGGGGAGGATGTCACGGGGTGACGATCTTTCAGGGCGGAACCAAAAGTTGAGGAAGTTTTGGTTCCGCCCGGATGTTTCCGTCCAGACCGGAAAACGGAAACACCGGACATCCGGCAGATTCACGGAGGCTGTAATCAGCCGATTGGGCACAGCTGTGCCTAGTTGAAGAGATCGCCGGGCAATTGGATGATTATAGTACAGAGAGGAGTATATAAAGCACAGTTAGAACACAGTTAGGGGTGCTTAGTGTGTGCTGGGAAACGGAGCTGTGCTCATTTTTGGACGTGGTGGCTGTCTGTGTTTCTCTCTCTCTCTCTCGTTTCAGTCTTTATTGTGGACCTGCTGGAGTAAACAGGAAAGTCCTGTGGGTAAGAAGGAACTTTGTTCTAACCAATACTGAAGGAGTAAAGCAGGAAGAGATATTGACCGTCTGGTACAACGTAAATAAAGGCTATCCGCCGTGAGTATACCCTTTTTGTGTGGAGTAACTGGCAAAAATTAACTTGTGTAGCCATTGGAAACCTCCAGGAGAAGGAGGGCGGCCCTACCCCTACAAGAGTGTGGTGGGCGAGCCGTTAGAAGTACACATTCAAACAGCCGCCGCAACGAGACTTATTGTGGTCGTATTTCCCATCGCCTTATCGTAGCCCAAGCGCAGTGGAGGACACCGGGCGCTTCCCTTGTTGTGGTGCACTTATAGTGTGGTGAGTGAGACTGTGTAATAAATCTTTTCACGTTGGAGTGGTGCTGTGTATTTGCTGTGGGTTGCTGTGTGTCTTGTAGACGAAGCCCCGCATCATCCATTTTCTTCCACTGGGCAGAGGACGGAGAGGCCAACGACCTCAGAAACTACTGTTACTATTTGTAGTGTGCTGTTCGGAGTACGAAGGGACGCAGACTAAGAGCTGTCCGTGACCGTGAGTAAACCATTGGAAACATTCGTGGTGTGAACTTACCTGTGTCTGTTTTGTCGCAGAGTCAGAGGCGAAAGGGTCCGCCGCCCCGTGGTCTCTACGAAAAGGGCGCCCCCGTCTAGGAATCGATCGGCCTATGGGCATTGGAGATAGGGCAGCGCCCGACCCGGTGAGGTGGTGTGCGACCTTCGCCCCTCTGCTGACCTACGGAGGAGAACCATACCTACCCAGAAAGCTGTAGACAGCAGAGTCGGTGAGAAATACTCGAAGTCTCAGTAACAGTGTCTTTGTGTTCTAGCGGCCACCTGTGGAGAGAGAGCAGAACGAGAGTGAATCATTGAAGAGCAAACTGTGAACGTGATACCTACCCAGAAAGCTGTAAATAGCAGAGCCGGTGAGAATTACTCGAAGTCTCAGCAACAGTGTCTTTGTGTTCTAGCGGCCACCTGTGGAGAGAGAGCAGAACGAGAGTGAATCATTGAAGAGCAACCTGTGAACGTGATACCTACCCAGAAAGCTGTAAACAGCAGAGCCGGTGAGAAATACTCGAAGTCTCAGCAACAGTGTCTTTGTGTTCTAGCGGCCACCTGTGGAGAGAGAGCAGAACGAGAGTGAAACATTGAAGAGCAAACTGTGAACGTGATACCTACCCAGAAAGCTGTAAACAGCAGAGCCGGTGAGAAATACTCGAAGTCTCAGTAACAGTGTCTTTGTGTTCTAGCGGCCACCTGTGGAGAGAGAGCAGAACGAGAATGAATCATTGAAGAGCAAACTGTGAACGTGATACCTACCCAGAAAGCTGTAAACAGCAGAGCCGGTGAGAAATACTCGAAGTCTCAGTAACAGTGTCTTTGTGTTCTAGCGGCCACCTGTGGAGAGAGAGAGCAGAACGAGAGTGAATCATTGAAGAGCAAACTGTGAACGTGATACCTACCCAGAAAGCTGTAAACAGCAGAGCCGGTGAGAAATACTCGAAGTCTCAGTAACGGTGTCTTTGTGTCCTAGCGGCCACCTGTAGAGAGAGAGCAGAACGAGAGTGAATCATTGAAGAGCAAACTGTGAACGTGATACCTACCCAGAAAGCTGTAAGCAGCAGAGCCGGTGAGAATTACTCGAAGTCTCAGCAACAGTGCCTTTGTGTTCTAGCGGCCACCTGTGGAGAGAGAACAGAACGAGAGTGAATCATTGAAGAGCAAACTGTGAACGTGATACCTACCCAGAGCGCTGTAAGCAGCAGAGCCGGTGAGCAATACCCGAAGCCCAAGTAACAGTGTCATTTGTGTCCTAGTGGCCGCCTGTGGAGAACAAGGAGAAACAATTGGAGAACAGACTGTGTAACGTGATACCTACCCAGAGAGCTGCAAGCAGCAGAGCCGGTGAGAAACACCCCAAGTGTAAGCTAACAGTGCTTTTGTGTCACAGCGACTATCTGTGGGGCACAAGGAGAACGTGGGCGGACGTACGACAAGGAACGTAAAGGCACGTGGGGCGAGGACCCCCTGCCGACCCGAGGAAAGGTACACCTACAGTGGAGATCCTCCTTACCAGTCACACCAAAATTATTCTGCCTCCAGGACGGAAGAAGGAGGGCGCCACGGTTAGCAGGGTCCAGGCCGGAGCCTGACGTTTCCCTTTCTCCCCCGGCTTATGGTGGTTGGCACCCCTGTTGTCCTTGGCCTGTCTGCCCGTGGCTGCAGTCTCCCTGGAGGGAGAAGAAGAGACCTATTAGTTTTAATTTCCCCTTTCCCCAAATTCCCAGTTCTTTTAAATATTTAAACTAAATAAAGCTTGTTTTAAATTTTACTTACCTGTTCCCGTGTTTGTCTGGTCATTGGGTTGGCTTTGGGGACCTCCTCGAGGTGGGAGTTGCAAAGGGGCGTGGCTTTAGTTTAAAATAGCCAGCCCCTGGTGGTGACACCTGCAACACTAGTTGGCCTTATAATTGAACAAAACCTTTGACATTAAGCAAGCCCTATTGTCATCCAACTGTTTCTTCACTAAACTAAAGTGTATAGTCATGAAACTAGCTAGATTAAACACAGCCATGACCTGAGGTTGCTCGATTTTGTAATAGCCCCACCTAGTGGTTTTGAGATAGGAAAATTGCTATTTTTGCTAAAAACTTTTTTTAAAAGTCATGAGTCATCGTGGATTATTCCTGTCATGGCTTGAAGTATAATCATTGGTGGATGCTAATTCAATCCCTAGTAACCGATGGAAAATCCTAGCAACTGTTTTGCTTTGCTCTGCATCAGAACATCATAGAGACATGGGTGTGGCCTCTTTTGACTCATTAACACTATTGTAACATTTTGTTTAAAATGTTTCTAGTTTAAAATACTTTACAACACTATATATTTTATTAAATGACAATCAAAGTCTGTTTGTGCCTGGTTGGGGTATTTAAAATGAATGAAGGAATGTAAAATGAAAAGTGAATGTAATCAAATGGCCACCTAAAATAATGAATTCATGAAACAAACAAGTTTCTGTCCTGCCATCTAGTGGCTGATTCAATTAAAGCAGATTAGATAAACCCACCACAAAATAGAAAGTTGTCCTTTTTTGTAAATGTACCATCTTTATGTCCCCATCATGTGTGCTGTCATGCTTATGTTCTTATGTGCTTAGGTCCTGACTCTCTGTGGTCGTTAAAAATCCCAGGATGTCATTCGAAAAATAGGGGTGATGTGCCCCAGCATCCTAGCCAAACTTGCCCATTGTCCTTCTAATCATCCCCATATATACTAATTGGCTATATCACTTAGTCTCCTATTCACTAATAAGCTGGTGTGTGGTGGGCATTCTGGCACAATATGGCTGCTGTCGCATCTTCCAGGTGGATGCTGCACATTGGTGGTGGTTGAGGAGATTCATATGTAAAGCGCTTTGAGGTCTGCAGAAAAAGCGCTTTATAAATGTAACAAATTAAGTTAAAATTACTATTTGTACAATGTTTTTCAGAATATACTGTACAGCTTAATTGTAAAGAACTCCATTAGCAGCACAAAAGGTCATGGGTTTGAACCCAGAGAACATACTGATAAAAATGTATACTTTGCAATGTAAATCGCTTTGGATTAAATCTGCCAAATGCATAAATGTAAAGTATTGTGTATCTGTTTCATGTCTTCACATCAGCTGACCGTAGGAGCTGGGTAAATTTAAGGAGCACAAAGCGTGCAATGCATTTATTTTCTTCAATGAGTCTTGACAGAAATGGCTAACATTCTAATCTGCATTAATCAAATCAGTCACTAGATGGCAGGCAGAAACTAGTTTTGTTTCATGAATCATGTTTTAGGTGGACAATATGATTTCATTCATTCCTTAATTCATTTTAAATACCCCTAACCAGGCACAAACATACTTTAAAGCAACAATGCAGTTTTTTACCTTTAAATAATGTCTCTAAAATTATTTCAGTGATAGAACAACTTTTAACTGGACAAATTGTACTGTTGCTGCAACCTGAGCAGCCTCCTAGCTGTTACAAGCACACTCTGAAAGTGGCGGTGGAGGGTAGGAAACACAGCCCCGCAACTCCCCCTGCCTGCAGAAGAGTATCTGATACCAGGCACTGTTGCGCTTTTCAACCACATGGGGGAGCTGTAAGTCATTTTTACATGGAAACTACATAGTGTTGCTTTAATTGCCATTTATGAAAATGTAAAGTCTTTCAGATTTGCGAAGTGTTTAAAAGTAGTCACATCATATGCGACTAATCGTCACTATGGGCGACTATTAACAATGTTCTGGTTTGGTGTGGTCAGTCCCTATTAAAAGTGGTCCAAGGAAGGAAAAGTGGTGGACTGGTGACAGGGTCTAGTGGAGTCCATGCCTCACCGGGTCAGGGCTGTTTTGGTGGCAAAGGGGGACACAATATTAGGCAGGTGGTCATAATGTTATGGCTGATCGGTGTATACTAGTCAACATTTGAAATGGATAGAACAGTTGATCAAAGTTGTCCTCAGAAAAGATTAAGAATTAGTATTTACCATTATGTGCATCAAATAGGGTCACATTATAACCCCTTTGAATAATACAGTACACTACAGAAAATTAACAGAAAAAAACTTTGCAAGGCATTTGGAGCTTTGGGTTCAGTTTTACATTGTTCATACACATACATCTTTTTGAGTAGAGAAAAAAATGGTGCAATATAAACTGCCAGGATTTGTATTTTATGTAAGGGATAATGTAGAGGCAGCCGGTAGTTATCGGGAAATAAGCCCCGACAGTGTGATCAGGACCCGACGCGAAGCGGAGGGTCTTGTATCACACTGAAGGGGCTTATTTCCCGATAACTACCGGCTGACTCTACATTATCCCGCTTATTACACGGCTACTTGTCACATAAGAAAAAAAACTGGACATGAATATGAATTTGAAACACTTTATTGGCATATTTGTTTTAAATTAACATTTTTATCCTTCCGCGAAACTTTGCACAGATGCATAAAATGATCGTAATACCTTATTAAGATCCTCTGCTTCATACTTGTCTGTCTCCATTTTTTTCTCTTTTAGCCAGTCTTTGAGAAGTTTTAATGCCCATTCTGTATTTTTTTGTGTGTTGGCTTCGTAGCTGTCATGCTCTATTTTGTCAAGTTCAGTCTCAGTAAGCTCTCTGTGTCTTGTCGTGGTTGTCCAGTGTTTGTCACAAGATGGCGCCAAACAGACAGTAATCTTTATTGATCTTTATTGGCGCGGAGCGATCTTACTCGTAAAAGTAGTACCGGCTATGCGTTATTATTTTGGAGCGGTTATTATTCGAAAAGAACAAACCTGCAAATGTCTCAACTGACCAATCAGAATCAAGCATTCCAGAGAGCCGTGTAATAAGAGGTGTGATGAAGACTGATGCGCTGTGAATGAAGTCAAATGTGAGGTATATGGTGTAAGAAAAGTGAGAGTAGAAGGAGTTGTATAGATAATAAAGGATGTGGTATCATGCATAAGGTGATACCACATATATATCAGTATTTATCAGGTTAAGATACTGATAAGCGCTTTAGTATCTAAGGCCTCTTAATCTTTCATGTAAATAGGGTTTAACACTTTACAATAAGGTTGTATTTAGTTAATGCATTAGCTAACATTAACTAGCAATGACCAATACTTCTACACGTTTATTAATCTTAGTTCTTGTACATTTTGGCATTTCCATATTAATTAACGCATCATGAACTAACATAAATAACTGTATTGACAAAACATTCAATCACAATCAACTTGCCCATGTGTGTCAAACTTGAAAAATATGAAATATGTGAATATTAAATCATATAAAAAATGTTTGGGGTGATAGTGTCAATAATGTAAATAACTTTCTTACAGTAAAATATGTCAAAGTGATGCATCTGCAGAAAGTAGAGATTCTAAGCTTTCAAACAGTATCTCATATGGGGTAGGGTCTACAACAGACCATTAAATATTAAAGAAATATTTTATATTAAGTCATATTAAGTCATTTTGTACCTGGTACAGGGTCCACAGAGTTTAAAAATTCTTACTTTTATTTTCATTAATTAATTTCAACTTAGTTCCCCTATAATGACAAAAGTGAATACATCATTTCAGGAATATCTGTGAATTTATTAAAAAGATAAAGTGAAGGCCCTTGGCAACAACACTTGAAATTTAGCACAGATGCCTCCCATTTCTCATTGCTGAGATGTTTCTAAACCTGGATTATTTTCAAATGTAAAGGACCTGAGTCAATTATTCTGCTTATGCCACGTTACCACAGACATTGCTAAGATATTGCTCTGGTGGTTATTTTAAGACATTTAACAGGTCAGGTGTGCATTTATCAATGCATAGCCATGGAGCATTTCTCAACCAATCACAATAAAGCATGTAACAGCCCCGGGTATAAGTCAATTGAATAATTAGTTAAAATAGAATGATCAAACATTTATCTAAATCTAATTATTGAACTACCTTTGAAATGTTTTGTCTTTTGGGGCCAGATAAAATTACTAAAATTACACAACTTTAAAATGTTAACAGTAAGTGCCGGAATAGACCGAATGGGCAGATCCCTGTCATTGGGCATATGGTTGTTTCCCTTACACTGGTTGTATGACATAGTAAAATATGTTACTGGATAAGAACTAAACTTCATAAATTAAACTGATTAAACTGACAAAAGTAAATTTGGCTCATAATGTAACAGTTCTGAGTGCATTATTTGTTTGCAATCACACAGTTTAATGCAATGGTTAAATAGGACACCTCACCAGCTGATTCATTGCTTTATTTACAGAGGACAAAATAATGGACAACATCAATGTGTTATATTGGTCATTATTATTTGTGTAAGCTACTGTGAAAAAAAAATGTGTGATGGACAATGTTGAGAAAAACACTTCTATGCCCTAAAGACAGTGTGATTGATTCAGAGAAAAAGGAGGAGTTGTTAATAAATAAAACTGTATAAAATAGGTGGTATTAGGTGAGGCGAATGCAAATGGTACAGTAAGGAAGAGAAAAGGAGGACAAACCTGAAAGAGCTGCAATGGTAAGTCTGACAAATGCATTCTTTGAATCTAGAAAATAATTAGACTTATTTTAATGTAACACAATGACCTGCACTGAACCTGTTTAGCATAAATACAACTTCTGCTAAGCCTTATAAAACCATACTAGCTGTTAAAGGGAAAATGTCCCTCGGATAAGGGAGTAACAATAAAAAATATTTTCTGTTTAAATGTGATGCAGTTTGGAATTGGCCATATCTCATACTCAGAGATATTACTTCAATTTTTTTGAGCAAAAATTGAGCAAATCTGTAACAGTGATATCACTGCAAACTCTGTGGTGCAGAAATAATAAAAAAAACTAAGTAGTACATTATCTGAACAGCATTTAAAAAATCTAATTGGTCAAAAAACAAACATGATAAAATTTTCTCTTTCACAGTATAAAAGAGGAACCAAATCTGTTTGCTTTTTGCTGTTGGCACTTCTTTGGGACAGTGGTTACGTCTTAACTATAAAAAGAGGTAACTTTTTTATTTGTATTTGAATATGTTCATATTTATTAGAAAAAATGGTGATGATATATGAACACTAGAAACAGACGCAAACAGTCATAGGTGTAATTCTGTTATTTAGGCGATACTGCAGCCCATGTGAATCTCACGGCATCTTGTTGTCCACCCAAACGATGTAACGTGGATGGCTTTAATGATTGGTTCAAAGTGGACAAGTACTGTGTCAAATACTTCAGGAGACCTCTAAACTTCACTGATGCAGAGGTAACACTTTTATTCTGTAAATGATTATCAGTCATTTATTAATAACTTTAGTTTGTTAATACTGTATAATGCATCATTTATTTTCTGTTTTCATTCACAGAAAAGCTGTAGAAGAACAGTTCCTGGTGGACACCTGGTGTCAGTGCACAATTTCAGGGCTAATAATGAATTGCTCTCCATTGTGAAGATGAAGAACCCAAGCAACTTGCGCATGTGGCTCGGGGGATATGAATTATTTCAGGTAAAAATTTCAGAAATGCGTGAAGGTTCAGAAGTGAGAAGAAAGAAAATATTTTTGGTGTCAAATTATTTTATATAATCTGTTTCTTTCACTCTTTCAGTCTGGTAAATTTCTTTGGACGGATGGTTCCTTCTGGGACTATAGTGTTTGGACACCCGGTGAGCCCATAAACCTCTACTCCAGCGTAGAAGAATGTGTGGAGATGAACTGGAAAGGTAAGACGGGAAGGGCGAAGAAATTCAGTGGAAAAATGGTAGACTTATATGGAGCCAGATTAGATTAGTCTCATAATATATATAACCACATGTATATTATATAGTGATGGATGATAGAAGTAATCTCTCTTTTCTCTCTCTCTCACATTTTCAGTTATTGGCAAATGGAATGATCACGGTTGTAACAATAAAAAAGGCTACATATGTGCCTTCAAACACTGGGGCATCATTGATGAGTAGACTGAGATGATTTATCACCCATAAAACATTCAGCGTAAATGTTTTCTCCTCTGCATCAAAAAAAAAAAAAAAAAATTCTTCAAATCAAACTTAAAAATCATAATAAAGACTTTTACTATTGCAATCAAAATGACTGTGTGTGATTTTCTTTTTTTCCCTGATGTCGCATCACTGAGTATTGAAAATTGAATACTGTTACTGTTTTGTTTGTAACACACTAGTGTTAGTATGGTAGTGTAGTAGGCCTGTGTTAGAAGCAGTTGTGGACTGTAATAAGTGGCCCTGGACTTTCTCACCCAGAGCAGCCCACCACCCTGCTTGGAACATAGTATGCTGGCTCATTGATGCACAGCCTATTTTTAACACCAAAATACATAAATGCTTCTTAAAGGGATAGTTCGGCCAAAAATGATATTAAACCCATGATTTACTCACCCCCAAGCTGTCCGAGTTGGATATGTCCGTCGTTTTTCAGACAAACACATTTTCAGATATTTTAGAAAATGTTTTAGATCTTTCAGTTAAATGTAATGTTACGGGGTCCACGACCTTCAAGTCCAAAAAAAGTGCGTTCATCCTTCACAAAATAAATCCAAATGGCTCCAGGATGATAAACAAAGGTCTTCTGAGGGTAATCCGCGCGGTGTTGTTGTAGAAATATCCATATTTAAAACTTTATTAACGTAAATAAATACCTTCCGGTAGCGCCGCCATCTTAGTCGCGTCCGCATTCAGGATGAGAGCTTACGCAGCCTACGGAGGTTTCTCTGCTGCTGCTCTGTGCCCCCGCCCTCCGAATTTGTCATACGTCACTAAGAAAAGTGCGTACACTACGCTAATACTCTCTCCTGAATACAGAGGAGTCTAAGATGGCGGCACTACCGGAAGGTATTTATTTTCGTTAATAAAGTTTTAAATATGGATGTTTCTACAACAACACCGCGCGGATTACCCTCAGAAGACCTTTGTTTATCATCCTGGAGCGGTTTGGATTTAATTTGTGAAGGATGGACGCACTTTTTTTGGACTTGAAGGTCGTGGACCCCGTAACTTCACATTTAATCAACTGAATGATCTAAAACTTTTTTTAAAATTTCCGAAAATGTGTTTGTCTGAAAAACGATGGACATATGCAACTCGGACAGCTTGGGGGTGAGTAAATCATGGGTTTAATATCATTTTTGTCCGAACTATCCCTTTTAACTTCAAAGGAAGTCACATTTATTCACAGTAACTTTTTTTCATGTAAGAGGCCTTAGATACTAAAGGTCTTATCAGTATTTTAACACGATAAATGTCACCTTATGCATGATATCACACCTTTCATCCTCTATACAACTCCTTCTTCTTCTTTCACTTTTCTTACATATCCACCTCACATTTACCACTTTCAAAATCTTTATCACATTTCATTTGGCAGACATTTTAATCCAAAGTGACTAACAGTGTGCATTTTATCAGTATGTATGTGTTTGAATCTATGACCTTGGTGTTGCAAGCTGCACGCTTTAACACTTGAACAGGAGCACAATGATATTTGGTTTATGTAAATATAATCCATTCTTGCTGCTCGAAATTGGGTTATAAATTGAATCACACATACGCATTTTTATAAATGATCGTAAGATCAAATGTAGGATGAAGCATTTTATAAATGAGTCCCCTTGACACATTAATAATTCTTGTATATTGTCAAAGAGCCAACCAAAGTTTTTAGTCCATGTTTGTATTATAGATGCTTCATCTGTTAGTGTGCATTAATGTCACAGTCATTTATACTCCTACTCAATAAGAAAGTCTATGTGTAAACTGAAACATAAAGCTCTACATGCATTTCAAAGCTCTTTTGTTGTCTTATCTAGACATTACTAAGAGTTTTTTCTATAAATTTTCTATTAAGTGCACGATATTACTCAAAGGGCTGACCCCTTATGATGCATTTAAAGGTAAATCTCCTTTATGTTGGTTTTTATGCCAGGTCCTAAAATGTGGATATTTTAAAGGGGTGGTTCAATGGTATTTCAAGCATTCTGACTTATTAACACAGTTATAGAGTTGTTCCCTCATGCTAAATGTAGGGAAAGTGTCAAAAAAGCAGTTGGGCGTGTTATAGAGTATTTCTCTGCCGAATGCACTTCGCCAGGGTTCGTACAAGTTTCGGAATTTTTTTTACGATTACAGGTCCAGCTGACGTTTCAGGGGTTTCTATACGTACAGTATCACTTCTTTATATGGGCACTTCCCCCGGAAAACCCCGCCCACTCGTCAATCAGCGGGAGACGCTAGAACTTGCAAACATCGTATCACGCAACACAGCTTTATTTAATTTCAAAACTCAACAATGGCATGAATGAAGAAGTGTGTTTTTGGATGTAAGGAGAATTAAAGACAGCCTTATTGAAACGGATATAGTTTATTATTCGGGGTAGCAGCGGAGTTTTGCGTGTGTGTTTGATGCGCTGGATTTTCACAACCGGGTCATGAGTTGCATGCGGTTAGTAAGACTTCTGTCTTATGTTGGAAATAGGCGGGTGCATATTATACAAATGACACAAACATGTAGTGAATCATAAGTTAAAACAGTGTTGTATAGTGTTGCATGACTCGTACTCGCTCCTCTCGCGGTAGTAACTCCTCCTTCTTCATTTTTTCGTACGTTATCAGAAAGATTCGGTAAAGCTAATCTTTCTTTTATAAATCTGATTAAACTAAAGACTCTTCGGAGATATAAAGGATGTAATACTTTAGGTGCTCCAGATTAACATAAAAAAATGCAGAAACAGCGTGTTACGTGAGCTTTAATATTTTTTATGTTAGAAAGTCAGATTACAACTAAGATAACTGGTTCTTCAACATTGTTTTAAAAGAATTTGAACATTGTTGGCCATTTCAACAAACAACACTTTTAGCGAGGATGTGTTAGTTTACACATCTTTTTGTGTTAGGCTTATAACACATTTGAGTTCAAATAAAACACAAGTTATGTTAAAAGTAACACAAAATGTGTTGTTTCAATAATAACACAGAGATGGGTGGATTCTGGGACACGATTAGTGTGTTGTCCCAGAATCAACACTAATGTGTTGTTTTTAACACATCTGTTCTAAGAGTGTAAAGACATAACAACTTTGTTATAAAACTATACTGTTAATTTATAAAGACATCAGTGATGTCTTTAGTGTTGTGTGTGTGAATCACAAGAACACAAACACCACATTAACAAGCCACACAGCAGCTGTGCCTTTTTTAAAAGTGTCTACTTTTAAATACTTTGCAAATCTTTATACTTTAATAAATGACAATCAAAGTCTGTTTGTGCCTGGTTTAGTGTATTTAAAATGAATGAATAAATGAATTAAATCAAATGTTGGGGACATGCTTGTAGTGTTAAAGACTATAGACTAGATTTAATAACTATACATGAAATAACACAGTAAAACTAAGAAAGAGTTTGCATCTCATATTTAAACATATCTCACCAACCAATCCAAGGCCCCAATCCAGATGTGCAGGTTGTGATAGTGATCACACAATTCTGTTCTCAAGGTTGGTGTTATAGCATTATGTTTTATTGTTTTTAACAGTATATAACACACAAAATTTGCAAAACAGGATTGAACTACTGATTACATATTTAGCGTACAACCCTGATATACTGAAACCAAACCGTCACAAGTTAAATTCCATAGATAGATAGATAGATAGATAGATAGATAGATAGATAGATAGATAGATAGATAGATAGATAGATAGATAGATAGATAGATAGATAGATAGGTTAGTTTTATTGCCCTGAGCCGACCTGCATCAATATGTACAGTACAGCCAAAAATTACTTATTAACTTTATATACAATAATGTGTGTAACTGTTACAATTAATCATGCAGTATTGTCACCATTGCCGTTTACAAAAATGATGTCGCTTAAAGGGCACATATTATAGCTTTTTTACAAGATGTAATATAAGTCTAAGCTGTGCCTAGAATGTGTCTGTGAAGTTTGAGCTCAAAATATCCCACAGATCATTTATTAAAGCATGTCCAAAATGCCCCTATTTGGGTGGGAATGCACTGTTTTAATATCTGAACCTTTGAATGCAAATGAGCTACAGACAGACAGTGAGCGCTTTCAGTTCAAATAGATCTGATTAATACAGTCTGAGACAATAGTATCTAGTGGACAGAGTACAACTCGCTAATGGGGGAAACTATTGTAATGCAGGACTGTAAGTGGGCGGGGCTTTATCAATGTGACCTCATATAAATAAGAGAATCAAAACAGCATGTCTAATGAGACTGCTTTGGTTTAATGGGGATTTTAAAACAAGGGGAGGGTGGATTTTTTTCATTGTAGGGTGGTTTTGTTCATACACTGCCAACACACATTATGTCCATACATCTTCTATCGATTTTACATAATAGGTGCCCTTTAATAGCATTTGGGTGTCTAAAACTCAGCTGTTAGCAAACACTCCTAAGCACTAACTGGTATTTCTTTTGTAAATGAAAGGCCATGCAAATGAACGTAAATATTTACATAGCGGTATTATTTACAAAATATCAGTCGCACTTGTAATATACACTCTAAAAAATGCTGGGTTGTTTTCAACCCAGCGTTGGGTCAAAAAGGGACGAGCCCAGCAGCTGGGTTGAAATTAACCCAGAAAATTTGATAATTGAACCAACAATGGGTTTAAACAACCCAATATTTGGGGTTGACCTGAAACAACCCAGCATGGGTCTGGGATCGCCCCTATTTAACCCAATGCTGGGTTAAAAATAAACCAGCATTTTTTACAGTGTAGCCTATTGCTGAGATTCTATACACAGATGTCTTAAGTCACTGTAAAGTCATTAACTGTGTTCCGAGTTTGTCACACCACATAAAATTGTATTTTTTGAGTACTAAATAGTTTACAGTCTTTTTGGCGTGTTTCAGCAATACATTTCTAACATTTTATAATAACAATTTTCAATATTGACTTTACAGAGACTTTTAGGAAAGGCGACTTTTGTTATTAAAATATTATTTATGTTAAGAATACATGAAGTTGGTTTCAACTGGTTTACATTAAGTAGAGAATCTAAGATGTAACCTACGAAAGCATTTATTTAGAAAAAAATTAATCAAAAGTTTGATACTGTACCACCCGTTTCTTGGTGGAAGATTTTAGGTTGAATAATGAGACAGATTATATGAAGTGTATTAAAGGATAATTCCGGTATTTAACATTTTGAGTCTCATTTCTGGTTTGTTTTGGATGAACTACAGTGATGGACACTGACATTTTGACAATGGGTCGTGTCTTGACTTTTTGACTCGTTTAGAAGCGTCTCATGACTGCTTCAGAATGGAAGTCAATGACCATGCACAAACATGTCATTAAAACAACACTTAACGTTCATTTTCAAAACTGTACTACTCACCGAGTGGTTCGTGGTGTTCGTTGATGATTAAAAACAAATATATTGGCGCAGTGTATGATTTCAATCCGTGTTATTTGCTATAGTGGAACTATTTTTTCAGATACTTCACAACCGCGTATATACTTCCGCTCTATATTTGAGTCTGAAGCGTTAGCACACTCCCGACCACTTGATGGCGACAACCACTTTGCTGTACAAGTACGCTCGGTGTCTAGCGTATAGACAGTCACAATCGAGCTCAACTTCAAACCTAAAGCTGGTCACTGAGCCATCAAATATGGGAAAAATTTATTCTAAGAGAAATGGAGTGAAAAAACTACAACCACATGTAAACAGACCCTTTTCTGTTTCCCGGCGGCGGAGTGATATATCAGCGAGCAATGAGTCTTCCAAGAGAAGTCAATGGAAATTAAAAAACGCCAAATAAAACACAACAGAAACTGTATTTCGCTACACAACTTGTTTTTAATCATCAATGAACACCACGAACCACTCGGTGAGTAGCACAGTTTTGAAAATGAACGTTAAGTGTTGTTTTAATGACATGTTTGTGCATGGTCATTGACTTCCATTCTGAAGCAGTCAAGAGACGCTTCTAAACGAGTCAAAAAGTCAAGACACGACCCATTGTCAAAATTTCAGTGTCCATCACTGTAGTTCATCCAAAACAAACCAGAAATGAGACTCAAAGTGTTAAATACCGGAATTATCCTTTAAATAAAGTATCACCAAAGTGCCGATCAGCCAATATTAACCATATTGTCCAATGGAAAACGCTCCAGAATCATTTGAGAACTTCTCATCAGGTTTGACTGATAGCTGGCTTTGGTCTCTGCTCCTGTATAATGAGTTCGAATTCTCAATACTTGAATCTGATACCTAGAAAAAGAGCAAGAAAGCGAGGAAGTGATTATTTGACCAATGAATACTGTATAGTGACAAAGATCAATTTTCGTTGTTAGTGATGGGTTTAAAAATAAAACAAACCTCTTCAAATTTCTTAGCTTTGTACTGATCTGCTCCTTTCAGGAAGTTCAGTAGAATGATGTCACAAAGCACTGTGCCCTAAAACCCATTAGGAGCGTTATAAAAAATTGTCAGTTTTGCTCTTTAAATTCTGCAGCTATTTTGTTAATAATAATTAACAATAAATAACTTACAAATACAGCTACAATAGTATAGAAATGATTTAAATTAGTATTAAATGAATAGAGAAATTTTCCATTTTGATTTGTATTGTAGTAAGGTAAGACACATACCACACCCACAGAAGTAAAGGCTGCGACCATGTTGATTAGAGTTGGGATCATGTCAAATTTTCCTGCCTGTAAAAGAGCGACAGAAATCTAATGAGTAATTTTTGCTGTGATCCACAGACAGGGTTCCCTAACTTCAAATTCAAGGACCTTTCAAGGACTTTCCAGGTCCAATACCCTCCAATTCAAGGACTAAATATGGGGACACATTTCAAGTGAGAGTAAGGTTACATCGTGTTACCATTTAAGATACATTGTAACAGTTCCCTTTCGTGGGAACTCGTGCTGAGTCACTGCGGTGACACTTTGGGGACGCCTCCAGGGGTAAGTGCGTTTGAATGTGTATATCAAATTCAACCAATGGTGCGGCTTAAAGGATAATTCCAGTATTTAACACTTTGAGTCTCATTTCTGGTTTGTTTTGGATGAACTACAGTGATGGACACTGAAATTTTGACAATGGGTTGTGTCTTGACTTTTTGACTCGTTTAGAAGCGTCTCTTGAATGCTTCAGAATGGAAGTCAATGACCATGCACAAACATGTCATTAAAACAACACTTAACATTCATTTTCAAAACTGTACTACTCACAGAGTGGTTTGTCGTGTTCGTTGATGATTAAAAACAAGTTGTGTAGCGAAATACAGTTTCTGTCGTGTTTTATTTGGCGTTTTTTAAATTTCCATTGACTTCTCTTGGAAGACTCTTTGCTCGCTGATATATCACTCCACCGCTGGAAACGGAAAAGGGGTCTGTTTACATGTGGTTGTAGTTTTTTCGCTCCGTTTCTCGTAAAATAAATTTTTCCCATATTTGATGGCTCAGTGACCAGCCTTAGGTTTGAAGTTGAGCTTGATTGTAACTGTCTATACGCTAGACACAGAGTTCCGTTCAGCGTCCTTGTACGGCAAAGTGGTTGTCACCATCAAGTGGTCGGGAGTGTGCTAACGCTTCAGACTCAAATATAGAGCGGAAGTATATACGCGGTTGTGAGGTATCTGAAAAAATAGTTGCACTATAGCAAATAACACGGATTGAAATCATACACTGCGCCGATATATTTGTTTTTAATCATCAATGAACACCACAAACCACTCAGTGAGTAGCACAGTTTTGAAAATGAATGTTAAGTGTGTTTTAATGACATGTTTGGTCACTGAGCCTTTAAATATGGGAAAAATGTCTTATAAGAGAAACGGAGCGAAAAAACTACAACCACATGTAAACAGACCCCTTTTTTGAAAATGAACGTTAAGTGTTGTTTTAATGACATGTTTGTGCATGGCCCATTGACTTCCATTCTAAAGCAGTCAAGAGACGCTTCTAAACGAGTCAATAGGTCAAGACACGACCCATTGTCAAAATTTCAGTGTCCATCAACTGTAGTTCATCCAAAACAAACCAGAACCAGGGAACAACAGTTACATACATAACTCGAGACGTTTTCATGTGTCAAATGCAAAAAAGCATTTTGGTATGAATCAACATTTGCATACAGAAGATATAAACATTTAAAGCAAACAGTTTAGCACATGTGCTTAAAAATGTTAGAATTTTTATGATATTATCCTACACTACACAGGGAATAATATGGAAATTTCTAGCTTACAGAAGCACAGGCAAAATCACAAACACATTAACTTACGTCTCCATTAACCAGCACATCGAAGCGAATAGCATAAGCTTTCAGCAAAGTGCGATACTCAGTCCCATTCTCCATTTTAAAATACTTGGCATACCTGAAGACAAACATATTGACATATTAGCAAGTACAGGTTGTATATATACTAGTCAACATTTGAAGTGGATCAAAAAATTTTCATCAAAGTTGTTCTAGGACAAGAACGGGTTTAGGGTATTGGTTTTAAGACCACTTTAAGGAAAGGTTTTGATCCACTTCAAATGTTGACTAGTTTAGTACAAATGTAATTTTAGGTGTCACTTTTTCATGACCGTTCAGTATTGCCATAACTGCTGAAAAACATTTTCCATTACAGTTCTGTATCACTAAAGATCTGCCAACTTCAGCAGCCTTATCTTCACCAAAGATGAAATGTGGAAAGAGGGTTAGAGTACCTAAAGTTGTATCCAGGCGAGACAGTGGACTTTTCTGACATGGCATCCAGGCGAGTGAATGAATAGTGAGGTTTGCACTCATCATCTTTCTTATCTAAATCGCATAACCACGCTATTTTTATTCCTATTACTCCCCCCTAAGAAGAAACAGACAGCAGTAGAGACAGTGAGAGAAGGATAACGCTAATAAATTTAATTTGACCCAAAATTGAAAATCATCCCATATTTGACTTACTCCTAAAGGGATAGTTAACCCAATAATAAATTCTGTCATCGTCTACTAACCAAACAGTTAACAGTACCCACTGACTTGCATAGTATTTGTTTTTCTACTGTTGAAGTCAGTGGGTACTGTCAACTGTTTGGTTAGTAAATAATGACAGAATTCTCATTTTTGGGTGAACTATTCCTTTTTGGGTGAGATAAAATAATGGTTGATTTTTGCTTACCATCATTTATAAAAAAATCTCCTTTTGTGTTCAATAGAATGAAAAAAACACATAAAGGTTTAGAATAACATAAGGGTGAATAAATAAAGACAGAATTTTCATTTTTGGGTGAACTATCCCTTTGAGCCATCCTACAGTAGGTGTACATTACTTTCTCTTTCCAATGATCCGATTCACGATTTTACATTTCCATTGGTGTGTAAGTGTGTATTAGTACATGTTAACGATATGCAAAAGGTAAAAACCCCAAAGTAAACAATGACGCAAGTTATCATCTTCAACGTAAATCTATTTTCTTGGACTACAACAAACATGTATTGTAGGCAACAGTTTACTTCCTGGGATTGGTGATGTAGACATGACCGACATTATCATAATCCCTCCCGCTTGGACTCACAGCTTGTAAGTTAACTACTGTTAGCATTGCATTGTGCGCTAATCTTTCAAACATGGTAAGGAGCGTCATATTTCCGGCTGACGTCAGGTATTTAGACCAATCACAATGTACAGATTAGCTGGCCAATCAGGGACACAGCGCTTTTCAAATCTGTGTGTTTCAGGAAGAGAGTGAAATCTGGAGCTACAAAAATGTACGGTATGTGGAATATAATGTGTTTTTTAACCATAAACCATGCGAAGACATTGTATTATACCAAATACACAAAAAAACATTGTTTTTTATCAATGAAATAGGTGCTCTTTAAATAATATCTTGGCTATTTTCAGCTTACAGTAGCATTGGACAGTGCCCCATTTTTAAAGCTTCAAAAGCGTATCCATTTATTAAAAACAAATCCATAAAATAATTAATTTTCTTGCTGAATGGCAAGTTTGAAATATGAAGTTTTTATTTCTTTCAGAAGACATTTAATAGCAAAATGTATTAGTTTTTTAAAGGTGGATGCGTTTTTGGAGTTTAAAACTGGGACCCCATCCAATAAACTTAAAATGAGCCAGAATATTATTATTTAATATAACTCCGACTGTGATTGACTGAAAGAAGAAAGTCATATACAGCTAGATTGGCGTGAGGGTGAGTAAAATATGGGCTAATTTTCACTTTGGAGTGAAAGAGTGGTTTTTATGTCACACCAATAACAAGACACGGCACACATAACGCTAAAGCAGTGGTTCTCAAACTTTTTCGGAGTGCGCCCCCACCCCTTGTGTACATCTTGGGTGCATCCTTTCGTGGCCCCCCCATAAGAACATTTCTGACATAAAACATTACAAAACTTAAAATCTGAATTAAAAAATCATTAAATTATACAATGTAGTGCTGTTGGTTAGTAACCTTAAGTTTCTGAGGTTTAAATACACAGAATTTATGATAAATTGATCTATTTTATAAAATGTTGTTAAACTGGGGCCCCTTTGGCACCATCTCAGGGCCCCCAGTTTGAGAACCACTGCGCTAAGGGAATTAAAAGAAAATGAATAGATGAAAATCTTACTTTTTTAGCAAGAGTGGTGAAGTCTTGCTGGGCAAACCGAATCACATCTCCCACTTTGAATATGGGACAATACATGTTCCTCTCAACGTCAAAGTTACACTGCTTTATGTAGGAACTATTGATGGATGGCAAAAAGTTTCCCCTGTTGAGAGAAGAGAAAGAACTTTGATATAAAAGCAAGAGATATTATACATTTTTTTATTTTTGAATGTCATTATATTCAAGACCTACAACCGGGGTATTTATAGCACTCATAAATATAAATAGATTTTGGTATTTGTTACCCTGAGTCCAAGCTAAAGTCTCATAATCTGATTATGAGATTAGGGGGCATTAAAGTGTGATCATTGATTTTACATTACTGTAATTTGAATCTTTGACATTACTTTACACAGTAAATATTATTAAGATATTAAGGTTATATTTTAACAGAATGTTCTTTATATTATGTAGGATTGTTTTATGTACACCGTAAGACACAACAAGATCATATCATGTGTTAACCTTATATTAAATTAAAAGAGTTAAATGAGGAACTTCTGTTTTTGTTTTGCTCTGTGTGATCCAATTTACCCAATATATTGTATTTCAACAGCTTGGTTGCCAGTTATCACGGTTGCTTAAATTAGACTGCAATGGCCCATAAATGAGAAAAATAGCCACAGATTGAGTTATAACCATGCAGATGAGCAAAAAAAAATGCAAACATATAAATGAGCAGATAAACTTAAAAAATATGTTATCCAAAATCAGTTGTGCTCCTGTAAAAACATCTCCAATATACTGAACTTAGACTCTAGTACCAAGTTCAACCGCTAGATGTCAATGTTACATACAGCTCCTTTACCTTCATTCCACGCTATCTATTCAATTACATCGAGCATTGGGGTTTACACAGGAAATCATATTAAATAAATTTAGTTTTCGCACACTGGGTTACAGTTATCAATTTCAATTGGTTCTCTTTTGCAGCATAGACCCATTTGGTGTTTGCAAACAGCGATGACGTGATTTTGTGGACAGGGGCGAACTGGTGGCAGAAAGTGTCAAGTGTCAGCTATAAAATTAGATTGACATCTTTATCCAAATGCCTTCTCCTACAATTTTTTTAATAGTTTACCAGCACCAGACCGGTTTCTCTTGCAATACTGAGCTAACCCTTAGTTAATAAGCATTATATTCTCGAATGCATTAAATTTGTTGCACCCATCAAATGAAAAAAAGGTTAGAGAGAAAAGTATATCATTATCGTACAACAGTACCACACAAACTCTAAAGAGAGAAATGCGTAAACTGGAGCGCAAATGGAAACCAACTCAATTATAGGTCTTTAGGCTCAAGAGGAAAGATAGGATGTCCTGTTATAAAAAGGCACTGAAAGCTGCCAGGGATAAGCATCCCTGGAACCCCATAGAAACTGACCAAGGCAATCCAAGATTTTTCATTTAGAACAGTGGCTATTAACAAATAAACAGACATTACTTGACCTGTATATCCCATCTCACCTTAGTATAATACGTTTTATAAAATTTGCAAACATATTACATTTTCAACTCTGTCCCATGAATCAACACGAACTCATGCAACCTCAGTGTTTTTCCGATTGCAAAACTCTGGACTTTTAGTAGTCCTATGATAAATACACCAACAGTGTTCGGGTCTCAGTGGCTTGCAACCATAAACGTCTACGTTTAGCTACAAATAGCGTTTTCTATAAAAATAATGGCTTTTTTACCATTCCCATTCTGACATGCAACAGCATAAAAACATTTTTTGGGGGGTGGGTGTCGAATTGGTCTATAGGTTATGTGTTTTTGATTTACTAAAGCACATGCTTTTGATGATGAGTGTTTCGTTTTCAGAGTGTTATTACTTTGTGAAGTTGAAACGGGGGAACCGAATGCTGTTCTTGATGAAAATGGTGAAGTTCTCCACCTCCATCATGGGGTCCCTGAGTGAGAAAGGAAAACATTTATGCCGTCAACTCTTCTTTCTGTTCATCCATACACACATCTACCCATCCATCTATCCACTCTTGCCTTCATCAGAGATGGACTTACGGTTGAACGTCATCGATCTCTGCGGGACACCATCCTTTGATTTCACAGGTTTTCTGTGTAGCACTGAAGTTTACACATCGTCCAGTCAGCAAGCCTTGTAGTGATACACAACCAATGGGATTACTTTTTAACATATACTGTGATGATTTTCTGACACAGAACATGATCAGCCTCGTGTAGTTCAAACAGTATTGCATGGCATAACAAAACCAAGGTCATGGATTCGATCGTTTGATTCTTCGTCCTTTTGAACTAAGGAGGAAGTTTCTGTGTTTAACTCTAATCCATTAGTTAATGTAGAAAGGTGTAGCTTGTCTAGAAACAAAGAGACCGACAAAAAAACTAATATAAAAAAATCCTACCATTGCTAGAAGGTTTTGACTTCAGCTTCATACAGGTCTCATCAGTTTCACATTTGAATTTCATTTCACTCTGAGGAGAGACACAGACAGCAAGCCGTCAATAAGACTGCAAAATTCATATACATTCATCTTATTAGATCATTGCAGAACACAAATATGTTCAGTTTGTCTCACCTCAGGACAATGTCCCTGTATTTGGTTCTCTGTTGTGATGAGCTTCGTAATTATGCAGAATACTGACGCCCCCTGGTGGATACACAGACACACGCATACGTTACTGTAGGTTACACATTGGGGACTTTCCATAGACATAATGACTTATACTATATATAAAAAGTGTATATTTTCCAGTACCCGTTTCGAAGAATAAGGACGTCCCAAAAACAAGGTTGTGCTCATGTTTGCTCACTTTTGAGTACAAATTTGTCCATAATATATGGTTAAGTAGCCCCCCCACACACACACCTAAAGTACAGGAGTTCTCAATGTGGGGTCCGGGGACCACTGGTGGTCATCAAAGCTTAACCAGGTGGTCTGTCAAATAGTTTGTTATAAATTATATAATTGTGCTGTTGTATTAAGAAGGGGATATTTCCAAACATGTCAGTTTTGCTTCAAGATAAGAATTAATAACTAGTAGAAAGTGTTGGGTAGGTTCCTCAAATAAAGTAATTAACTACTAGTTACGAATTACTGTACAAATTACTTTCTCCAAAAAGTATATATTACTTACTACTAATTACTTTCTAAATTATATTTAGTTAAAGATAGGTTTGAAAAGGCTTGAATAAATTATAAAAGTACACAAATTATTCTGGTCACACATTTTAAGGTCCAATTCTCACTTTTAACTAACTATACTAACTACTTTTGCCTCAATACTGTCTACTCCTAATTACTGCTTATTAATACTTAGGAAATTAGTTGTTAAGTTTAAAGGAATAGTCAATTTTCTTAAAAGAAAAATCCAGATAATTTACTCACCACCATGTCATCCAAAATGTTGATGTCTTTATTTGTTCATTAGAGAAGAAATTATGTTTTTTGAGGAAAACATTGCAGGATTTTTCTCATTTTAATGGACTTTAATGGACACCAGAACTTAACACTTAACTCAACACGTAATAGTTTTTTTTCAACGGAGTTTCAAAGGACTCTAAACGATCCCAAACGAGGCATAAGGGTCTTATCTAGTGAAACGATTGTCATTTTTGACAAGAAAAATAACAAATATACACTTTTAAACCACAACTTCTCGTCTAGATCCGGTCCAGCGCGACCTAACGTAAATGCGTAGTGACGTAGGGAGGTCACGTGTTACATATATAAAACGCACATTTGCGGACCATTTTAAACAATCAACTGACACAAAGATATTAATTAGTATCATTACAACAACTTCGGAACCGTCCTCTTCCAACACACTTGTAAACACTGGGGCGGAGTTTCGCGTTCGTCCTCTGTGACCTCTTGACGTATTGCGTGAGGTCCCGCTGACGCTTTCAGGACTGGATCTAGATGAGAAATTGTGGTTTAAAAGTGTATATTTGTTATTTTTCTTGTCAAAAATGAAAATCGTTTCACCAGATAAGACCCTTATGCCTCGTTTGGGATCGTTTAGAGTCCTTTGAAACTCCGTTGAAAAAAAACTATTACGCGTTGAGTTAAGTGTTAGTGTTGGTGTCCATTAAAAGCAATTAAAATGAGAAAAATCCTGCAATGTTTTCCTCAAAAAACATAATTTCTTCTCGACTGAACAAAGAAAGACATCAACATTTTGGATGACATGGTGGTGAGTAAATTATCTGGATTTTTCTTTTAAGAAAATTGACTAATCCTTTAATACAGTATGTCAGTAATATTAATTCTAATAACCAACCAGTTAATAGTGAGAATTAAAAACTACATGTTACCTTCAATCTTATTAACTCGCCAAAGTTTTTAAATTAAGAAGGAAACAAAAAACATGCATTTTAATGTTAGGGGATAAGTTAAATCCACTTTTTTATATAAAATTGTTCTACAGTCCACATACAGTGTTTACTTCATTTACATCACCAGAAGTAACTCTAATTAAATGACTGGGAAAAAAGAGTACTTTTCAAAGAAAAAAGTAATTAAATTACAGTAACTAATTACTTAGTTACACCCAACACTGCTGGAAGAATTTTAAGGGATGCTTTTGCTTTTGTCTCAGTAAAAAGTTTGAGAACCCCTGGTTAAGTAAACACAAACATTAACACAAACACGCCTTTGTATACGGTTACGGTAACATTCTAAAGGAGTAATGGTTTATGAGCTAAACAATTCTATCCTCAACCCCTACCTTAAACCTTTTAAGCATTTGGTTTTGAGGATATAGGAAGCGTCCTCATAAACCACATTGAGATGCTACATGATGTTACGTGTGGTTTTGCTAAAGTAGTGTTAACCACCATGCAAACTACACAAATGCATGGAGCCCCGCCGGCTGTGGGGGCCCTGGCTTGAGTATTACATTTATTACCAGGCAACATGAAGTGCACATGTCCGGTGAGAGAGAACAAAGTTAGTAGTTGTGGAACTATGCCATCAAGGTTATTTTATTCACTTTAAACATTGGATGAAATAATCATTATCGACTGATGCCGAGCGATTAATAATTTACTCATGATTCAAGACCAAAAATAATGAAATCCTATGTATTCTCCATGAGTCCGCTACGTTAGCGATTATAATGTTACGTAGTAAACAGTCATTACGTATATTGTATTTTGGTGGCTTGATTGTAAACGATTTCAAAAACATTGCAATAAAAATGGTTTTAAAGAGAAATGTTATGTTTATTGTCCGCCTATACTGTTGTATAAAATTTACATACATGAGCAACCGTTGATAAAGTAAAATGTATGCATTGTTGGGGCACGGGGGCATAAGGTCCATACTTTGCCTAATGCCCCCAAAATGTTAAAGCCCTGGTTATGCTACGCTTCAGACAACTCAGATTTACGATTACATTCCAAGGCATGTCCGAAAACAATGTTAGGTTTACTTCCAGATTCCCGGGCCTTTCTTGCTGCTCATAAAGTATTTAATCATTGACAGGTGCTTTTATGTATGTCAATGACATTAATTAGGCATTGTTTAAATGCAGAGATTTGAAACTGTGTTTAGCTGTGCACAATTTCAAGATCATTTTGCGATTTATAGATTTCACATCTACACGTATGTTATATGAGTCACACGTATGCACTTCGCGCGCACAGAGATTGTGATTGGTCGAGCCTGATCGAGTTTCGAAAAAATAAAATGACGGCCAAGGAAGCGGCTGGATCACAATTTTTTTGTAAATAAGGTTATATTTTTACTTTTAACACCTTTTAATTGCATTTCTAGCGAGAAATTAGAATTGTAGTTTTCAAATATGGGATTAGTTATAACAAAGGCGCAGAAATACATTATACTGCCTATAAAGGCTGTCCGAATGCGTTTCTCTGAGCTGTCTAGATGCCTCTGAAGTCATTGCCTCATGAGGCAGCGAGGCTTTCAGACTCAGCCAATATTTCCCATGCAGCCGATATTTCCCACCTCAACCCGGAAATGAGGTCTGAAACGACGCTTTTTTTAATGCTCCTAAATACTTTTAATTTTACTTAATTCAGACGTTATTTCAATTTTTGAGGTTGGAAATATCTTAAATCCAAATTGTCTGAAATGCCTTATTAGTTCTGATGCTTGAATTAAATTGGTCGAACAGAGTGACAACATTACCATCGATGCATTTCTGATTGGTTTTTTGCAAGAGTATCCAGCTGCACATTTAAGGACACTTTGGAGACTATTCTCTTTCGAGGAAGAGAAATGTATAGCGAAGTTTGGGTCAATTTTTGTCTTAAATGTACTTGATATTACTTAAACTTAAATGCCTTGTTGGTGTACTATTCAGTACCTGTATATATCACACTGGCATACTGTTTAGATTCCAAATCTGAATGGCTGGGCCAAATAACAACCATGCTGAGTACTGTACCATTAAGCAAACAATTTCAACATGACCGGGAGTAAAGTATATGACATATATTTTACTATAATTGTAAATATTCAAATTTAGCCTGTACACACACATAGATATACACACATATATATTTTAAAATGATAAAACAGTGTGATTTACTTGAGTAGGTGTCACATAATCTGCTGTGTCCATGATCCGGTTATTATATTCTCCAAAACCTTTCACTTTAGTCATCACTGATGACTCGATGGCTGTATCTCGCACTTGATATGCCTTCTCATACAGAAACACCCAGCTGAAGGGAGTGATGTAGGGTAGCAAGAGAGAGAAGAGAAAAAAATTATTGACTACTTTTTATCAAAAACTTTTTACAAACTAATTACAAATAATATAAAAATGTGATTTGTTTACATAATTATTTAAATGTAATTAATGAATCATTAAATTGATGAAACATGCTTAATACTTTCTGTTCCAAAATAAATAAAAAATATTTATATATGGATCTATGCTGATCTTGTATACACAACATTTCTATATCTATAGCAATGTAAAAATGCAGCCTCAAAACACTCACCCAACGAAGTATGTGATGATGAGGAGCTGGACAACACGATTGATGATGCCTATGGTCCAGCTCTTTACAACCACAGACTTGGTCGTCTCATACGTAAAGAAATCTGTTATACAGCTCCACATCTTTCCAGCACACGTCTGTGTTCACAAAAATTAAACTCCAGTTGTGTATGTGAAAATATGTTTAAATAACAATATAATGCTGCTGAAGAGCCTGTCCAATTGCTTTATCCAGTGGATGTGTGAATCTAAATCACATGTCAAAAAAGCCAAAAAGTATTTTCCATGACATTCCTTATATGTTTTCCTGATGGATGAGAAGTCTCCACATCTTTAGATGAGGTCCTTTCATACTGGCCATTCTCTAGCACTATAAGTCCCTCCCCTTCTCCTCCTGTTATTCTATCCTTTCTTCACACTTTCCATTTACATTGATTCTCTTAGAAGATGCCACCAGGCAACTTAAAATACAGTGCACCAATTAAATTACGCAAAGCTATACTCCCCACAGCTCCTACTGTACATAAGCATTCATAGCCTATCCATAACAAAACAACAGAAATAGACTTACTATAGGATACTATTCTAAATTATGAAGGCAAATTTTATTTGTTTTACACCCATGAGGCAAAATGATAATTTGGGAGTATGTTCTTCTTTTATTTTAAAAATACATATGTTTTGGTCAGATTTATGCTGTTGTATTTAGCTGTGTATATATAAACAAAAGCTTTATATAGCTATACATGTAAGTTTATGGTATGGTCCCATTTCGAAAGCTACAGT
The DNA here is from genome assembly GCF_030506205.2 of Paramisgurnus dabryanus. NCBI lineage: Eukaryota > Metazoa > Chordata > Actinopteri > Cypriniformes > Cobitidae > Paramisgurnus > Paramisgurnus dabryanus. Next base: position 16,279,627 of record NC_133340.1, read on the forward strand.
ACATAGCTAACATGTATGAGGAAAATGTGGGGAGTTTGAATTGTTTAAAATACATTTCACCATACAAACAAATGCCCTTCCATCCACATGCCGAATTATATTGTGACCGACTAAGCAGCACCAGCAAAATGTTTACAAAGTAATGTTTGGTGCTGAGCAAAGATTAATCGTGATTCATCTCATACAAAATAAAAGTGATTTTTTTTTTTGCATAAAATTTGTGTGTGAGTTGTGTATAAGTATTATGTAGTCAACATTTGAAGTGGATCAAAACCTTTCATAAAAGTGGGATGGAAATTGATAAGAATTTAACGATTCCGATTCCATTATCGATCCGGTTCCTTATCGATTCTCATTGGGTGAGGGAATAAGCACAAAAGTTTGTATTAACTCGCTTTAATATCTGTTCAGAAGACACAAAACAGAGTAAACACAAATTATGTGTAGGAACCTCAGAACAAACTTAAAAGTAGGTGAGCTACTTCTTAAAGTGAAGTCCAGGGACCTATACACTACAGCAGTGGAAAAATGTACTTTACTTGACAAAATTTTTTTCACTACATTCTAAAGCATAGAATCATACTGTGTATTCCTTTTATATTGCATATTAAAATTGATTTAATACATAATTACTTTTCTTGAGTAAAAGTAATACAAATACTTGAAAATGTACTTTTAAGTCTAAATACTTTGATGGACAATGACAACGGAGATTATCCGTATAGTAAAAGTTTACATAATGAAATGGCGCTCACATTAACAATAACACATTACCTTCCGCATTAATAACAGATGGCGTCCCGTTAGCTCCGCTTGTGCTTGACTCGCTGTTGTTGTGTAATAGTGTATCAAACACGCGATCGTATTGTCGTATTTTCGCGTGATAAATAAAAGTTATTGATTCAACTGTTTCAGTGTATCGCGAAGCCTCGCTCCGCCCACCACTAAATATAACCAAACGTTTGATCGTTCTGTCTCGATGCAATGTTTGCTGCGTTCTAAACCAAAACAACACAGGGTGTGTGTGATGTCATGATACATTTGCAACGAGCGGAATCGATAAGCGGAATCTACCCAATAAGTATCTTATTACAAATAAAATTAAAGAAATTTGATTTAAGATACTACATACATTTTACCCTGCAAAACACTTTTTAACCAGATTTATTAAGGATATTGATGTGAACTGTTCATTTTGTTTATTACAACCAGAAACAGTCCCACATATTTTCTGGCATTGTCAGTATACAAAGAGGCTTTGGTGTGAGGTTTGTAATTTTATAAATGTTAAAGTACTGTCTAACTTTAGCTTATATGAAAATTTAACATTTGGTTAAATATTTAATAAAGCTGTCAAAACTGTCTAACTGTTTGACAAGTTTAAGGTATTGTGATTTAGCAAGGCCTTTTTTATATAATATATCTGTATAATCTTGTCTGTATTTATATATTGTTTTTAATTTTTAATTTATTTAATACTATCTGGTTGATGTATGTGCAATTGATGTCTTACTCCTGTCCCTGGCATTTTGTATTGTTCTTTGTGTTATAGCAATAAAAAAAAAAAACGATAAGCGGAATCGTTAAGCAGGCATGCTAACGGTTCAAAGGAATCGTTTCACTGGGCACCGGTTCTTAAAAATTCTCGATTTCCATCCCTACTTAAAACCCATTCCCAACACCCATTCTTGTCTTTGGAGAACTTTTTTGATCCACTTCAAACGTTGACTAGTGTATATTAACCATACATACACACATACATATATACATTTCAGAAATGTTTTATTTATATATATATATATATATATATATATATATATATATATATCAATGTTTAATTTATATATAATATAGAATATACAAATTTAAATAAATATACACTCACCTAAAGGATTATTAGGGATTTTCACGCACAACCATGTCTAGGGTTTACAAAGAATGGTGTAAAAAGGGAAAAACATCCAGTATGCGGCAGTCCTGTGGGCGAAAATGCCTTGTTGATGCTAGAGGTCAGAGGAGAATGGGCCGACTGATTCGAAGAAGAGCAACTTTGACTGAAATAACCACCGAAGTATGCAGCAAAGCATTTGTGAAGCCACAACACGCACAACCTTGAGGCGGATGGATCAGGACAGATTTAGAAAAAAAGTCTAATAGAAATGTACAGAAATACACTCACTTAAAGGATTATTAGGAACACCTGTTCAATTTCTCATTAATGCAATTATCTAATCAACCAATCACATGGCATTTGCTTCAATGCATTTAGGGATGTGGTCCTGGTCAAGACAATCTCCTGAACTCCAAACCGAATGTCAGAATGGGAAAGAAAGGTGATTTAAGCAATTTTGATCGTGGCATGGTTGCTGGTGCCAGACGGGTCGGTCTGAGTATTTCACAATCTACTCAGTTACTGGGATTTTCACACACAACCACTTCTAGGGTTTACAAAGAATGGTGTGAAAAGGGAAAAACATTCAGTATGCGGCAGTCCTGTGGGCGAAAATGCCTTGTTGATGCTAGAGGTCAGAGGAGAATGGGCCGACTGATTCAAGCTGATAGAAGAGCAACTTTGACTGAAATAACCACTCGTTACAACTGAGGTATGCAGCAAAGCATTTGTGAAGCCACAACATGCACAACCTTGAGGCGGATGGGCTACAAAAGCAGAAAACCCCATCGGGTACCACTCATCTCCACTACAAATAGGAAAAAGAGGCTACAATTTGCACGAGCTCACTAAAATTGGACAGTTGAAGACTGGAAAAATGTTGCCTGGTCTGATGAGTCTCGATTTCTGTTGAGACATTCAGATGGTAGAGTCAGAATTTGGCGTAAACAGAATGAGAACATGGATCCATCATGCCTTGTTACCACTGTGCAGGCTGGTGGTGGTGGTGTAATGGTGTGGGGGATGTTCTCTTGGCACACTTTATGCCCCTTAGTGCCAATCGGGCATCGACAATGAGTTCAGTGTACTAAAATGCCCCCACAGTCACCAGATCTCAACCCAATACAGCATCTTTGGGATGTGGTGGAACGGGAGCTTCGTGCCCTGGATGTGCATCCCACAAATCTCCATCAACTGCAAGATGCTATCCTATCAATATGCGCCAACATTTCTAAAAAGAAAAATGCTTTCAGCAAATTGTTGAATCTAGAATTAAGGCAGTTCTGAAGGCGAACGGGGGTCAAACACAGTATTAATATGGTGTTCCTAATAATCCTTTAGGTGAGCATATGCTGCTGAGGACTTCGTTTGGACAACTTTAAAGACAATTTCTCAATATTTTGACTTTTTGCACCCTTAGATGTCAGGTGTATAAAGGTGTATAAGCTCAATAATAATAAAAATTACCCTTATGGTCCAGGGTCACATTTTGTTGCATACATATCATCACTGGTTATGTTTTCAAAGGGTCATCGAGTTGAATGCCAATAGTAAAGCTACTTCTGAGGCTTACATTGAGACAATATGATATTATAACTAATGCCACCATTTTCAAAGTATTATTTATGAATTATGATGTAGAATTAAGTCATTTTTGCATTGTCACCTGCTTATTATTATTTCAAAGAAATATCTGTTTTTCAAAAAAAGTAAGAATTTATGTGATATGACACAAAGTCGAATTCAATCTTAACATCATTTATGATGCGAGTTGGCACCAGATTACAAAAAACATGTAAATAAACACCAGGCACAAGTGATGTTTTAGTAATGGACACGTGGTCTGAAAGCATTAACTAGATTAGCTAATGTTGAATCATCAAGGGGTTAATTTTAAAAGGGCTGGAAGAGATACTGTCATACAATCAGTCCAATCACAATTATCATACTGGCAAAGAATGTTAATAGTCAATTTAGGAACGAAGCATACGCATTAACTACAACTCACATTTTTTCACATGGACAAAAGTGGAACCATTAAGCTTGTGGTTATCTATTCAATAACTGCGATTCAGCTGGGACCAGCTTCCTCGCAAAAACACACACATAATGCATGACAAAAGACCAATTTAAATGAGAGACAGCAGACTGGGGTTGCGCTGGAATACTGCGTAAGTATATGTAGCTGTCTTTCAAAGACAATACTGAGTGTTAGATGTCTCAAGATGATTTGATTGTCTTGAAACAGGAGCTCAAGATGAGGCGAGGATACGAAGGGAAAAAAGCAGGAGGGATAAATGGCTGAGGAAATGGATGGGACTTAATACAAATTGGTGAACAAAATCATCAATGTACCAAATGCAATAATCAGGAAAGTGGTTTGAGAGGCATGACTGAGACGAAAAAAAATCCAGAGATACGTAACAGATACGAACTGGGGATTGACGCAAAAAATGGGACTAATGGAAGTGGTTGGAGCAAGAGAGATATAGAAATTACAGACATACGGGAAAAAAAGAGGCGACAAACTCATAGGAGGTGGCACATAACACAACACAAAATAGTTCAGTACCTCAGAGGTATGCAATGGTACCAATGAGGACATATTAGTAAATCAATATATACATATTTGTACCTAAATGGTACATATCTCTTTAAAGGGTACCACTCCAGTGACTGCTATATAGCAATCATTTTTTGACCACAGCGTACAAATTATTAGCCACCTCGTAAAATATGTATGAATAGTTGTGGGATTGTGTTGGACAACATAATGCTATAGGACCTGTTATACAATTATATCAATGCAGCTTTATTTTTTAAATCGTCTTATTATTGTTTTGTCAGTGTTAGGTTTATCAGCAGATGTTTTTTCAGATGTTATAGTTAAGATTATGTTTCTGTGACACTGATATGGGAACTGTCTTACCTGACAAAATGATTATTTATGCATATACATGATTTAAAATGCATTATGAATGAAACAAGAGAGAGCATCTTTCATCCTTTCTGTAAATAAAGAGTATATACAAGATCTTCTCATCATGTGCTTACTCTATGTTTTGGCTCTATGTGACATTTAAGTATAAAATATTTATGCGAAAATTGTGTGTGTGTGAGATTTATGACTCTTGAGTTTTTGGCTTAAGTGTTTTAATGCTCATTACATTTAGCTGTGTAGTAATGCGGTACAGTGGTGAACTGTACTGTACTGTGTACTGTATCTCCTATATCAAGCTATATCATGGCAATTTGTACGTATTTTACAATTTGGCTAATTCGTATTAATTGGTACGACCACAGTCGTACAGTTTTGTACGATTTTTCTAGACGTTGCGTTATTGTTTTTTTACGAATTAGCACACTCGAAAAATATATGAGGTCAGGCTGGTAAAACCAAACATTTCAGATTTTCAATCTGTTGCTTTCTGCATAACATCACAATATGGTTATGTTCAAGCTGATTCAGCAGTTCTTCAGCTACAGTATAATGCACCGCTAACACTGGTAACACATTTGTTCCAGGGCTTTCTGTGGCTATTAGCTAACATTAGGTTAGTTGAGAAATGGGACCCTCTGCTTTGGTTACAACCACATGCTTTTTATCTTAAAAACCACAGCGCATTTCCACTTACTGACATTGCTGTGTCTGCCGAGTATTGATGTGCGTGTACGTGAAACAGAGAAGGGGTTGTAAAATCACATTAAAAGATCCTTATTCAGAGTGTGGTGGTCATGTACAGTAATATTATCCACATTGAGATCCAGTACTGTTGGGTTCTGTCCTATGTTTAAGACAAGCTGCAGATATGTCAGATATGAGGATGTGCATACGTGTTTTAGTATAAGGACCAGGTTAAATATCACACTGTTATGATGACATCATTAAAAAAATTTTTTTTTTTTATATATTTTTGGGCCATTTTTGCCTTTATTAGATAGACAGTGATTAAGGAGACGACAGGAAAGTATAGGGTGAGAGAGGGGTATGGGATTGGCAAAGGACCTTGAGCCGGGATTCGAACTCGGGTCGCCAGAAGTGCGTCTGCACCATGTGTCGGAGCACTGTCCACTACACCATCAGCTCCGACGACATCATTAAATATTATTATTAATAATTACTAGCTAGTGTTCTTGTACCAGTGGTTAATTTCCTGACAAGAATAAAATTGTTAAAGGAGACATTTCGCAAGACTTTTTGAAGATGTTAAATAAATCTTTGATGTCCCCAGAGTACGAATATGTAAAGTGTTAGCTTTAATACATCTTTTTTTTTTTTTTTTTGACAAAAACTAAACAATTTAAGTGAATTTGTGCTTAAAACAAGCAAAATTATCTGCCAATGGGGTGAGAAAATTTTGCTTAAATTAAGTGTTTAAGAAAACTTATTTTTAGATTTTTTTCGTTGGCAGATTTTTTTAAGAATAGATTGGCAAATATTTTTCTTGTTTTTAAGCACAAATTCACTTAAATTGTATATTTTTGTCTTTAAACTAGACTTATTTTCTTAGGTCATTTTAATCATCAAGAAAAAGCATCGTAATTTAAGAATTTTTTTATATTTCTACTAAAAACAAGACAAAAACTATATAAGAAAGTAATTTTTTGCAGTATAATGTGTTGACTTTAAATGAAAGAAGTGTTAAGTTTGAGAAAGAAAAATGCCCAAAGATAACATTTTACAAATGTAAAAAATTGTAACACTTTATTTAACAGTGCCTTGGTTACATGTAATTATTATAGTAATAATGGTAATTATGCCTAATTACATGCAACTAACCCTAAACCAAACGCTAATCCTAACCCTATAACTAAGTACATGTTGTTAAAGGTACAATGTGTAACTTTTAGAAGGATCTCTTGACAGAAATGCAATATAATATACTTAACTATATTATCAGTGGTGTATAAAGACCTTACAGAATGAAGTGTATTGTTTTTATTACCTTAGAATGAGACGTTTTATCTACATACAATGCGGGTCCCCTTACATGAAAGTCGGCGTTTCTACAGTAGCCCTAAATGAACGAACTGTTCTACAGAACGTGTTTCGTCTCTATGTTGTCTCAGATGATGACTTGTTTGTCCTGTGGCGGCTACCGTAGCTTCTCATTGCGTTTTGAAATTGCTTGATTTCACTTGATGCCGCTAAAACCCATAATGTACCTTTGAATAATATTATTCTGTAAAACTTATTGTTACACTGCAACAGTGACACTTTAAAATACAATTTTCCACAAAATTACACAAAACTGTCATTCAAATACAGATAAAGCAAGCTCAATAGCTGCGCCCAGGATATGGTTTCTTTTGTGTTTGTAGTACAGTGAAATTTCTCTATACAGGCAGATAAACAGTGTGATTTAAAATTGGACAGTACAACATGCGCTTAATACACATACAACTTTATACACAATTTTCTAAACGTCTTGATAATCGTGACATTTAAAGCAACATTATGTAGTTCTTCATGTATGATTGGCTTACGGCTCCCCCATGTGGTTAAAGAGCACAACAGTGTCTGGTTTCAGACACTCTTCTGCAGGCAGCGGATGGGCGGAGCTTACAGAGTGTGGTTGTAGCCGCTAGAAGCAGTAAAATTCGTCCGGTTAAAAAATAATTTTAGAGACTTAAAGGTCGAAAAACTTCATAGTGTTGCTTTAAGCATTTCATGCTATAACATTTATGAGAATTTCATCTGACAGATACAGTATCTACCATCAGATCAAGTGCATTAACTCATTTTCTGCCAGCATTTTGCCAGCCAGCGCCAGCATTTTTTATCATTTTCACCAAAGTTCCAGAAGTTCCAGAAAATGTTCTATGAATATATAAACATACAATATATCAAATGAAAGAACAAACACTCTGCTTTTAAACAAACCAAAAAGTTTCATCCTATCTTCGTTTGTATTCTTTTTATTAACCCTCAAATATTTGGTTTCTTCAATAACACATTTTGAGCAAAAAGCTGAGATAATTGTGTTTTTTTGTAAATGACTTTTGTTAAAGATCAGAATCAGAGCGATGATTAAAACATACACTGAATTTTTACTGCTTTTGAAACCATGGATGCTTTAGTGTTTTATAAGTTGGGTAAGAGCGCCACCTAGTGGATAATAACAGAAATATGGATTGCTGTAAAAAATGGTATAGGCAGGAAAGCGTTTTCTCCTAATAGACAAGATAACTCAACTAAATAATTGACGAGGAAACTCAACAAAATAATTGACAAGGTAACTCAACGGTATAATTGACAAGATAGCTTGTCAATAGCAGGGAAAGATTTAAGTAATCAATAAGGTATAGAAGTGTGCTGTGTAGTGGAATAAGTTACCTCGCTTCGCGTAGATACAAACAGCTGCCACACAATACTAATATTAAAGGTGCAATGTGTAACTTTTATAAGGACAGCAATGCAATATAATAGACATAACTATACTGTAAGTGGTGTATAAAGACCTTACATAATGAACAGTATTGTTTTATTACCTTAGAATGAGCTGTTTTTATCTACATACACTGCGGGTCTCCTTACATGAAGTCGCCGTCATGTTTCTACAGTAGCCCTAAATGGACAAACTGCTCTACAGAGCGCGTTTCGTCCCTACGTTGGAACATTTGTCCTGTGGCAGCTACCGTAGCTTCTAATTGCGTTTGGTTCCAATTTGCAATCTCACCACTAGATGCCGCTAAAATCCCATACTGTACCTTTAAAGCAAAAAATATTTATCAATGCAACTTTCATAAAGTAATATAAAAAATAGTCCTGACTGACTGTGAACAAACACAAGAATGCTTCATATATGTTTACATTGCTAAGGGTGCTGTGCAGTGATACATAGAATCGTTAGGTGCAGTGATCACAGCTGTGTTTTAGCATAAATAAAACCCATAGCTATCAACCAATCAGAGTCGAGGACCAGAACTAACCGTTTTATAAAAGAGATGAAGTAACTGGAATAGGTTTGTTACTTAATAGATCTGTAATTTGTGGCTTTCAGTCCGAGCCAGACTCTTCAGAGCTTGGTGGTGTGCTGGCCACTTCCTCTTCATCATCAGACCCCTGCAAAAATGTGTGAGAAACAGAAATTATTTATATAAGGTTTAAATAATAAAATTCTCAACTTATCCAACGAACACTAAAAAACTATGAGGATTGCTGGAGATATAACCAGTGAAAGAAGACGCATAGGCCTTTACACAACAGTTAGACCCAGTCCTTCAACCTGTCTGCACTAGGATGGCCATTCATGCCAGTTCCGCCGGACACGTCCCGAACAGGACTTTGGGAGTTGCGTTGGTCGATCGCATACGTCATAAAGGTTTATTATTTCGGGTTTTCAATTTTAGAAAAGCAACCGTTAAATTTCAAGGTAAGAATGAAACTACAATGATTGTATGTCTTAAAAGACATAAATCTTAATTTTCTAATGTATTTTAACTGAAATGTGAGAACCTCGATGACGTATGCGGTCGAGCAAAGCGACTTCCGGAGAACGCACTCAAAATCCTGTTTGGGACGAATGGCCACCCTTGTCTGCACCTATACTGTGAAAAACTTTTATTACTATGACTGTGTCCGAAATAGCTCCCAATACCGTTAAATAGTGCATTATTTGAGAGGACAGCCATTTGTAGTGGTGTCCAGATTATCGAGTGCACGTATTCAATCCTTAAATGCACCGCAATAATGAGTGTACAACCAATGTACACTCAACGGCTAGCTGCTACACATTCACTGTGAGAAACGCGCAAAATGAACTCCACGCCTCAACATAAAATGGCGCCTGCAGCGCTTTTGCCACTTACTATGCAATCACACAGGACGAAAGTGTTAACGCGTTAAAGCGTGGCCAACAGCCAATCAAAGTGGCGGAAAAACATGCTCCGGTCTTGCATAGACGTAATTGGCTGGCTCACTCTAGGTTATTTGCATAAGGCGATTTGATTGGTGGCGCACACGTTGGCACTTGAACAGTTGAGAAATGTTCAACTTCTGCCGCGAGCAATGGCAGTGACGCGTTGTTGACGGATCCACAATTCAGTTCAGCAAAGCATGAGGTCACCTATTAAAAGTACACACCCCGTGTGAATGTACCGTTATGCAGGGTTCACACCAGACGCGTTAGAGGCGGCAAGCGCAAGTGATTTAAATTTTAAGTCAATGCAAAGACGCGAATAGGCATCCTGCAACGTAAATGGCGCGGAACATGCGGAAGGCACGGCGCGAAATGAGCATTGCCGCGGGAAACGTGCGAGTTGAAAAATCTGAACTTTGGCGGATTTCCGTGCCGTTAACTAATCAGGACCTTGCTGTAGTAGTGACGTGATTACAGGAGTCGCAAAACCCTCTCCCATGACACGAATTTTCGCGTGAATGTCTCGAATGACTAGAATTTCACGCAAGCGAGTAAACTCAAAATCTTCAAGCGTCCAACTACGCACGAATAACGCGTTTTTGCCGCCTCTACTGCGGCTGGTGTGAATGCACCATTAGTGTCTGAATTCACTTACTTATTTTCATACTCTCATTCAAGTGGACTTTATTAGCAAACTAATGTAGGGAATAGGGAGCAAGGGTATAGGGGGCTATTTCGGGCACAGCCATAGTTGATTAAATATTTTTTATTAATTCCAGTATTTATGTTTGGGTGTGTGTATGTTACCTTGCGCTTGCGCCTTTTGCCCTTTTCAGACTCTGATGAGCTCTCATCACTGGATATGAACTCTCGACTCTTAAAACTGTCATTGCCTGTTGCTCGCTCCTTCTCTTTCTCTCTCCCACCACTTGGCTTTTTCCTCTTTTCTTCATTCTTGGCTCCTTTCTTCTTCTTCTTTTCCCTACAAGGAAATAATGTAGGAGTGGGAAATCACCAGTTACATAAGCATAACTAAACAAAGTGATATTTACCCAAATACAACCAATAATCCCAATACTATCTCACCCTCTGATGTAGCTCATGCCTCTTATTTTATGATCAGTTATGAGACTCACTGATGCCAACATGGTGACTGTCACTCTTGTTTATATGTTCCTTTCTCTTTTTGTGTTTTACAGAAGAAAGGAAGTCATGTGCATTTGAAATGATATGAGAGTAAATGATGACAGTTTTTGGTTAAACTACTGCTTTTATGATGAGGATAACTGTGAACATTTAGTACTTTTTTGAGGAGCCAGAGGAGCCTCCGCCGCTCTCTTTGTATTCCCTCATTGCTCGTTCGTACTCTTTCTTGGCAATTTCTGCTTTTCCTTCCCACTCCTGATAGAAAAGACAAACATCATGTCAAATGACCAAATATCTGAGAACTTGACTTTGAAGTGCCAGTGAATGCCAAGGGTATGAAGTGTGTCACCTCTTTCTTCTCTCTGCTGATCTGTTTCCACATTTCTCCAGCTTTTTTTGAGATTTCTGTGACAGAGATGCCCGGGTTCTCTGATTTGATCCGTTCTCTACTTGAATTCAGCCACAGCATGTAGGCACTCATTGGCCTTTTGGGGGCATCGCTGTCCTTTGCCTTTTTCTGCACACAAAATCAAGTACTATATTTGTACAATTCATTCTAACTTTCATCCGTTTATTAATTATATCAATCTATTGTTTAATTCATTAAAACATTAAAATCTTGTAAATGTTTTTATTCAGTGATATATCAACATAGAAAACATAAGCATGAGATGTCATGCTTACTGACAGTGGCACCTCGTGGCCAAGGTTGTTATGGCATACATGTTAGCTAGCAAGCAAAACAATTTTGTTGTGTTGAGTTTTGAGAAGAAAACTAATCTGAATATATATATATATATGTGTGTGTGTGTGTGTGTGTGTGTGTGTGTGTGTGTGTGTGTCTGTGTGTGTGTGTGTGTGTGTGTGTGTGTGTGTGTGTGTGTGTGTGTGTGTGTGTGTGTGTGTGTGTGTGTGTGTGTGTGTGTGTGTGTGTTTTATTTAGGCTAACTTTTTCCTTTTCACCATGATTTTTTTAAGACTGTCTCACCTCCTTCTTGCGTGGTTTTCTTTCTTTTATTAATTTGGCTTTCTTGGCTGGTTTCTTCTTCCGGTCTCCATCACTGTCGCCTTCATTGCCACTGCTTTCACTGGCAGAGGCCTTACTGTCATACCTGCCACACACAGCAATATCTTTATGTATCCAGCTTATTAAAGGTATAGTCCACCCTAAAATGAACATTCTGTCATCATTTATTCACCCTCATGTTTTTACAAACCTGTATACATTTCTTTGTTCTGATAACCACAAAGGAAGATATTTTGAGGAATGTTTGAAACCAAACCGATCATGAGCCCCATTGACTTCCATAGTTTTATTTTTTTTACTAAGTCAATGGGGATCATGATCGGTTTAGTTTTAAACATTCCGTAAAAAATGTGTTCCTTTGTGTTTATCAGAAATTTATACAGGTTTAAAACATGAGAGAAAGTAAATGATGAAAAGCTGCAATCAGTAATATTATTCTCTCTATCACCATCTCTGTTAGAAACCTAAAATTGCATTTTACATCTTACTTGCGGAGTGGTTTCCCGGACAGGGGTTAGACTAGTCCTAGACTAAAATTAATGTAAGAGCTGTCCAAACAAACTTACACTAACATATCTTAAAATACATCAGTGCTCTTTGTTTTGCCTCAAAATAAACACCAGTAATGTTTTTAGTAAGACATGTTTGTTAAAACTAGTTATATTTTCTAATTAAACTAAGGCCTAGTCCTGGCTTAAGCTAATCCCTGTCCGGGAAGCTAGAATATTTTTTTATCTTAGGTTTAGATAGTTTTGTTTCATTTAAAGTCACCATTACTGTGATCAGTGTTTGTTTTAGTTGGACTTGAGCGTTAGCATGTCACTTTGTTCAAGTTGCTGTAACTTAGTGTGTTTAAGACATGTTTGTTATGGCTAAGAAAAGACAATTGTGTAGATCAATGGTGATGGTTAAAACGTTGGCTAATGTCAAAAATGATCTAAAAATCTGATTTATTAATTTAGTGTTTTCTCACTCATCAGAAGCATCATTTTCTGTTAATCATGTGATACTACAGTATAATGTCCAGAACTCATAACATTTATATCATTCTAAAGGATTTTAAAAGACTGTGCACATAAAAAATGAATCGCTTTACAAATTGTACACACAATCATCAAGAATTGGAGTATGAATCGCAACAATGGTGACAAAGAAAATGGTAAAAATGTTCATTATTTATTCCTGCTGCAGTGCATTCTGGGAGTTCTGGATGAGATTTGTAATTTTTTTATACCCAGCATTCCCAGCTGGATCACATACTATAATATCTCATAATGACACTTCCAGTGATTGGGCAGTGGGCAAACATAATACATCAAATTTCTAAATAATGATGTTTAGACTTCATGTTTTAGCCACCACTATAAAACTTACTATTGTATATTATTTGCTATAACAAACATGTTTTAAACACACTATGTTATAGCAGTTATATAAAAAACTAAGAGTCAAGTCCAACTAAAACAAACACTGATCACAATAATGGCCTTATTTACCTTAAAGAGGCCCTTCCACATAAAACCGTTTTTACTTGTATTTTTTGATATGTGTTAGGTCCATATGTGTTTGTGTTGTGTCGTGAATGTGAAAATTAACTTCCACCTCCTCTGTCAGCTCTAGAGAATTTTTATTTTTGAGTAAACTATCCCTTTAAATAAAAGATGCAACTACACGCAACTAAATAAAGTCAATGCTTGCCTGTACAAAACCACCTTAATGACACAATATGGGTGATTCTCTATGCACTGCTAGGTTGTTTTTTGGGGTGTGGTTAATACTTACAGTTATGGGTTTGTTTAAATCACTCATTTGATCTATAAACTATAGTATAACAGAAAGTATTACAAAACTTACTCTTCAGCAATGTCATCATCTTCTTCTCCAGGATTAAAAGATTCATCTAAAGGAATCAAATAAATATTTAATATCACACAAATCACACCATAAATAAGCCAAACCTGATTATTAACACTGTTATTTACTCTTTCCCCGCCATTGACGAGTTATCTCGTCAATTAAAAGAAAACATTTGCATAAAAAATGTGTTCCTGATTAATTTTTATGTTAATCTGCAATACCGCAATTATCCACTAGATTACCCAATTTATGAAAAAACTGAAGCCAAAACGTTATTTACTAATTTTAAACTCTGTGTATGTTTTGATAATTGTTCTGAATCTGATCTTTAACAAAATTCCTTCACAAAAAATGCAATTATTTCAGCTTTTTGCTAAAGAAATTTTATTTTTAAAGATAAATACCCATATTTAAGAGTTTATAAGCAGAGAAAAAAATAAAGATATGATTAAACATTTATTTCCCGTTTTGTTTGTTTGTTTGAAAGGAGAGGGTTTATTTAATTTTAGAAGAACATTTTCCTGGAAGGCATTTTGTGAAATGCTGGCGGGCAACTTTTCACAAAAATGGCTGGCGGGGAATGAGTAAAATATTATTTACATTAACAAATACCTTATACTCAGACTAAAAGTCAGTCAGCTGTTTGTGATTGGTTCAGAGAGGCGCCACTCACCGCTCTCGCCCTCCGAGTCGTCACTGTCGTTACCCTCCTCACGGATCTTGCCCTCCTCCTTCATGCGTTCCAGATAAGCATCATGCTGGTCGTCGTCTGAGTCACTGTACATATTGTCGTTACCTTTCATGCCCTGACAGAGCACAAATTAAAATGATATCAATAAAGTATCAACTTTAAACTATCAAGCTTGTGATCCCACAAAATAAGACATTCTGTCTTTTTCGCTTCTTCTTACCTGGCTGCATTGTACTTTATTTCATTATTCATAATAAAGTTAGTGTTAATAACCAAGCAAACACAAAAAAGCCTTTCTCAAGCAAAGTACTCTTCTTTCCCTTACCCGCTGGCTCACACACAAGAGATCATACACACAATCAGTGTTAACTCATTTAACCATTCCCCGAAGCAACGCTGTGTTCATAGCACACAGAATTGTCTAGATCTTGTTGATCACAAAATTAAACACACATATTTGTGTAAATCTGTGTATGCTGAACACAGCATTTTGGTGTACCAGTCAACCTTGTGGTTTTTACATCTGATTAAGCCATAATTGACATTCGGGTTGTATTTGAAAGACACACACACACATCATGCAAGCGAGTTAAAGTAGCACCATCACCAGACCAAACTGCATGGTAATACCAACCTTTTTCTACAAGAACAAAATACAGACATACAGCACAAACACAAAGAAAATAATAAGTGTACATTTACTATGTGCTGGCCTGCGGACATGTAAATGTAATGTCCTGTTTGATAGAAGACAAGTATGGGGTATAGTCTAGACATACCTCTTTGAAGCCTCTGTTCTTAATGCTTAGCTTCTTAGCATTAACAAAGTCAAAGAGCTTTCCATATTCCTCTCTGAGAAGAAAAACAGTGAGGCAGGTTTAGTGAGGCAAGAAGGTGACTGCTTTAGTGAGCTACAGTAATTTTTTTTACTATTGTTCTTGTGTATAACAAGATGTTTTTTGGTGAGCTATTTTAGATCATATTACTCATCTGTTAACACTGGTGTTCCTCAAAGCTCTGTTTTGGGCCCTCTTCTATTTATTATTTACCTTACCTTTTGGTCATATTTTTAGGAAATTGGTATTCATTTTCACCGCTATGCTGAGGCTACAACCCTGCCTAAGCCTAATACCATTTTCCTTTATCCCCTCTCTCTCAACTGCTTGGATAAATCTAAAATCCTGTTTCTTGTTTACCGTTTTCTTGTTTAGAAATAGTTCTTCTAAAAATGCACTAAATAGTGGCCATGTGTTTAAACCTGTGTATCATTGTCAAAAAAAGGTCTATACGACTCTGGTGGGTTAATATTTTTTATTACATGTTTGTGAGAAAAAACTATTAATATTGTAAGCTTATTTTAAGATCAATAAGTCGTGATTATTGTAAAAAATACACTCTACACTGGTACGTAAGACGTTCACTGGATCTCATGAGTCTCGTAACTAGTCTTCATATGCAGTGGCGGTGGTGACTGCTTTTTCGAGGAGCGCAAATTCAAAATATGTGTTCGAAGTGTCATGTGTGTTGCCCGTGTTTTAAAAATATGTGATATCATGTGAACCATGTGAATCACGTGTTTTGTCAAAATAAGTGTCTGCTGCACACGCGTCAAAACCGTTTATGATAAAAGAGACGCTCATGTTCACAAAATACATGCAAGACACTCCCTTAACAGTAAACTCTGATTATGCATGAGATTATACATCTGGCAAACGCAAGTGTCTTTTTTATCATAAACCCTTTAGATGCGTCTGCAGCAGGCACTTATTCTGAGGTTCACTCAACGCAGCGAACACATATTTTGAAATGACAAACCACACACATGACAGGCTACATACATGTTGTGACGAACTTCGCATCATGCGCCCTTGAAAAAAGAAGTCACCGGCCGCCACTGTTCATATGCATTCACAAAGTCACGAAGCATGAAAGAACACCAGAGTTGAATGGGTTTCTTTTCCTGGACTTCAGACACAAGGCTAGGAAAACAAGGAAATTATTTAATATAATGCGTTCGGCTGAAGATAGAAAGTTGTATACACCAAGGATGGCAATAAGTTGGGTAAATTATGAGCTCATTTTATTTTTGGTTAATTATTCTTTTAAGGATTATTTTGATAACGTTAAATTTATGTTGCTACTGGTATGATGTATATTATATTATTTTCTATATCTGTATATCATATTATTTTATATTATAATATAATATTTTTACGACGGTTATTAAGTTGTTAGGTGTACTTAAATAAAATACATTGTTATTATATTACAATCGCTATGATTTCAGATATAGAGACAAGTGTATTTCACAACTTTAAAACAAAACTACAAACTGTGTGGTAAGAAATGGTCAGAAATATTATATCTTTCTTCCACATTAAATTGAGAAAGTGACCCTTGAAGTAGTGAATCATATTGTGTATCCAATTAAAAAATACTTTAATGCGCATAAAGAAGCTTATTTCATTAATGTAACATTAACCATAAAAGGGTCAGGTCACTAAAAGAAAAAGGCTCCTTTAGAGATCAATATAACTTGTATCATTGTTGGCCTGTTTTTTGCTATAAATGCACTTTGTAACATACACAGAGACATTTTTGTCCTCATACACTGTACCTGCTCTAGTTAAAGCCACAAACAAAGAAAAGAATGACCACAAAGTGGCAGTTCTATACTTCCCGGGGCAGATCGGGGTTAAGTGCTGGGACATTATGGCAGGAAGCGTTTAAAGGAGGACATGGCTACTGTTTTTTTTCCCATTAATGGTACATTCTAGTTCCCGCAAAGCTACTCTCTGCCAAGCGGACAAGACTCCCACCAACAAGCAGGTTAACAAGTCTGCTAACATACCTCTCAATGCTGCTGAATGTGTACTGATTGCCCTGCTTGGTCTCGATCTCGAAGTCGAAGGAGCGGGTGGTGGTGGTTCCTCGGGCGAAATTCACACAGGCAATCTCCTCAAAGCGCAGATGTACGGGAGGCTTGTGCACGTAGATAAAACCCCTTTCTAGCGGATACAACAGACCTGAACTTGCCTTATATGAACACGTTATACACTGTGCACCTGAGTGACTATAAATGAGATTCAAAAAGAGAGAGAGACAGGAAAAGAGAGTGTCAATATTTCAGGCATAATGCAATGGCATTTAAATGACACTATAAAAAATATAAATATAACTTAACTATACATATTTATTTGAAGAGGTTAGATGCAAAAACCACCTTTGTCAAAACTGGGATATGATTATATTAACCGAATGCTCTCAGCACGTATTATATGTTCATCAAATATCTATGCTTTATATTGGTTTAATCCCGGCCCCAGGTCATTCTGAAATAAGTGTCCATTAAGCGCCACGTCGATTTTTCAGCAAAATCCTCAAAGTGCGCAGAAAGATGAATGTGATTCATGTGTGCTTCAGTAAGTTTCTTCATGTTTACCTTTTGAATTTTAACTTTCATCATTTGCAATGCTTCTGGTTGTATCCTTAGTGATTTTTCATCTGTTTACTATGTCTTGTCCAAAGAAGCTGATTTTTTTAGAAGTGAAGGTTATTGCAAATAAAAAACCCAATAAGAGTCCAAATTGTTACATACTAATGAAATTAGTGACATTTGTCAAAATAAGACATTTTAATTACTGACTAATAACGTTTTCATTACTGACTAATAACGTTTTCATTTCCATTAAAGTGAAATTATTGAACCTAAACATAAGCCCCTGATAAAAAATGCTAATTTATAAGAAAACATGTCAAACGCACTTAAAGGGACATTCCACTTTTTTTGAAAATATCCTTTTTTTTTTTTTAAAGTGGAATGTCCCGTTAAGAGGGTTTTGCATCTGAATCCTTCATCTATTTCCAGTAAACCATATTTTGCTGTACCATACATTTTTACACTGTATGTGTGTTTTACCCTTGAAAATTTCCAGGGACTGTGATCTTCCTGTTGACCAGGGCCTTCATGACTCTGCTGACCATCTCATAGAGAGATCCAGACATATTTTTATTAAGCTTCCCCTCAAAACGTCTCTCCACCTCATCCCTGCAGATCAGAGAAAGAAAGACAGTACGGTTTAATAGCAGCAAACATTGAAATATGTTTTCAATGCTTTTCTCACTTGTTGAGATAGTTAAAGAAATAAGCGGTTCAATCAGGTATTCATCTCAGAATGAACAACATGAAGGTGAGTTAATGATAACAAAATTTTCATTTTGGGGTTGAACTATTTAGCTTAAAAGGACTTGTTTTATAGCAAAAGCCATTGGAAATAAATCATAACTGTGTTTGGATGAAAATTGCTTAAAAACTTTAAAACAAAGTCAATCAAATCTTTAAATACGAACCAGAATAAGAGTTATGTCATTTACTCATTTTACTGAACTACAGTTACACAGACTGTAACAGCCATACACACTGAATCAATTTCCCTTTGGTCACTTTTCTTATCAGCACATACTGTATAATCCGTTTATGACCCTTTCAAAACTATTTCCAGGAATTTCTTCATTCCCAATACATCCTTTACTACTATCTATCTTTCTATCACCGTCACTCACTCGTTCATGTTGAGCGTCAGACTGAGGTCCTCTTCTTTGGAAAACAGAAGGATGAGAAAATGATAGCGGGTTTGGCCCTGTTTAATGGGCGGGTCCAGACTGATCTAAAAAGTAGAAATAGAGTTGTATATCTGCAACATATATTAGTATATTTAAGAGATGGCATAAATGTGAGACACCAAACTTAATTAAAAACCGTGATGTACATACCACAAAAAACATCTGTCTCTGGTCTTTATGAGGTAACAGGAAGAGGCGGAGCACTGTGGTGTATGGGATCTTGTAGTCAAACGTTTTACCATGCAGATGGAGGAATGTGGGATAAATGCGGATATCGTACCTATGGAGGGCACAAACAGTTAAACGTGGCCAATACACATTTGTTTTAAATTTTAAAGAGAAAAGAGAAAGATGAGCTGTTAACAGCTTTGTGTGTACCTGCCCCTGGGTGTGAGACACTGCAGCTCTCTGAAAATACACACGGCATCTCCTGTAGCCTGGATCACATCTGCCTTGGACAGAACGTTCTGAGCAAATGCCTAAAACATAAATTTTGACCTGCTCAGAGAAATAGTAATTGTTATGTACGCTATTTTTATTAAATACTTACCTTTAAAAATGGAAAATCCTGTCAACATGTACTGTACTCCACAAATATTAAAGACCAAAGATATTATTATCTATTAATAATGAAGTCACGGTTTACTTTTTCTACATAAAATCATCCTTCATAATACAAAGAATATTCTGTGAAAATATAACCTTGACATCTTTAATATTGACTGAGTAATGTAAATACTCCTAATCTCCTTAACTTTATTCTGGTTTTCATAGACAGGGTCACATATCTCTAAATATGTCTTTTCAA
Source organism: Paramisgurnus dabryanus (assembly GCF_030506205.2). Lineage (NCBI taxonomy): Eukaryota > Metazoa > Chordata > Actinopteri > Cypriniformes > Cobitidae > Paramisgurnus > Paramisgurnus dabryanus. The sequence continues at coordinate 16,299,532 of NC_133340.1, forward strand.
TACTTGAAAAATAATATCGGGGATAAGAAATTGTTTGAAACACATCCTCAGAAAAAAAATGTAAATGGGGCCAAGGCCTGCTCAATTATGCGCAATCATAATCACCTTGTTTTATTTTATTTTTTTAATCATAATCACGACTATTTAACACGATTACTCTGTGACTATGAAAACATGCTTTTTTAAACCTTTTTATTAAGTAAGTGTTGCAATAGGCTACACATGTCAAACCATGTGGCGTCTTCGAAGTGACTTACAACACATCGGACCAGCAGCATGCAATTTATATTTTGATTGTACAATAATTGTTTTACCTCGATTATTTTGTTTTTGTAATTGTTTTAATAAAAAAATTGAAAATCAAAAACGATTAATTGCACAACCCTACCCGGGCAGTACCTTTTAAAAAGGTCCTAATATGTACCATTGAGGAACCAGTATGTACCTTTAAGGTACCAATGTGTACCGATTTTCACCAAAAGTATCATTTTTGAAATTATCATCCTTTTTGTACCCTCTTGTACCTTTCAGTTTATGATATTTCTTTGGTGCGTTTTGCCATTTCAGAGCTTAACATGCTGATCATTACTTGGTAAGCTACACCATCTAGTGGTAGAATAAGGCAAATATTGAAAAAAACATATATTGTATAACGTCTGCAGTAAGAAATAATTTTGGATGAATGCATCCGATAAATACATAACTATAAATATACTGTTAAAAGGTTGGTGTTCAACAAACCCCTAACTATCGAGGGAACACAAACATGCCTGTTTACTCATAATATACACACTCACCTCCACAGGATCTGAACCCTCGTCTCCAGGGGTGGGTGGGACATAGAAGCGCACCTCCATGAGAGACACCTCTGTGTCATCATTCTGATGAAACTCCAATGTGACCTCATTCTTTCCCGTTGCACACTGGGATACACTGGAGAGAGGGATCTCAAATGCAGAATTGTCATTCACCTCGAATGAAAGTAATGGTCCTAAAAACAGGAAAGTGCAATGGAAAACATTGGTCATACCATTCTTTCTGAAAACTAAACAGTTGTTTTATTCAAATTAATGAACAGATTACATTAAAACTATGTACAGTGCTTTTTTACATGTTCATGTTTTTATTTTACTTTTGAGTTGTGAGGGTGATAGTTTCTCAAATAATTGCTGTTTAATAATGGAAAAACCTTTATTTTTATATATGTGCTTGAATAAAATAAAAAATAGGTTACCATTTCATACCTTGTGTACTACTAAAGGCTTAATATTGATTTCTGTAGAATAAAACATGTTTTCTTTAATGGATTTGGTTAGCAGGGACTTCTATTATTTCAATCAATCATTTCCTTATTTCAATGGTGATACAAAACTCATTAAAAAGTGTCTGTAGTGTATAAAATATTATTCACACGTTGAAAGTTACGAGAGGCACTGACCATTAAACTTCGCAGTGCCCCAATTCCAGCCCTTCACGGACATATCTTTCTCTGTCAGCTCCACTTTGTAGTTGGTTTTGAAGTACTCTGAGATCTTCTCAAAGTCCTACGTATAAACAGATAGATGGACATTTTTTATCAAATGAGAGCTTTGCACTGATTTAAAAAATAAAGGCATTTTTTGGTGTTTCGTATCACTGACTCACAGTATCTTTAAAGCCATCATATTTGTAGATGTGACCAGTGCTGGTGGACAGTTTAATGCCATGACCCAGACAGACTCTCCTCCACTGCGCCTGTGTGAGCTCAGTGACAGAAATGGTGTCTACTTTCCCGGTCTTACTGTTTTTATACACCACCGTCTGTTTACTTAAGCGCAAGCGCCCATCATTCTGTGGGGAGAGTTCAAGTTCAAGTTCAAGTCTGAATGTGGCCGAAGTACTTGAGATGTTACTTCAGACAAAATACTTGGGTAGGATCAAATAAGACACTCATCAGACTGCTTCAGTTGCATTCTTTTATTAGTGTTCAACATGCAAATGAACCATCTAGCTACCTTTGTTGATATGGTCAGTGTTTACTTACCCAGGAGCCTTTGACCTCCTGATAAATTTCATTGAACTCCAATGTGTCACCCATGGCAGCCACTCCAGCTAACACAGAGTGGACCTGAGATGTTCACAGGCTGTGACACCAGGAAAAAGTAGTAAACGTTATACATTATACACAGCATTACATAGATTTTTCTCAACTTAAGGCAACATTTCGACATTTATTGAAGCAGTTTTAATGATTTTTATAACAGGTTTTCAGTTTTCACTCGATCTAAAAGCTAAGTATTAATGCTTGGCGTGGCAGTGCATATTTTTTCTAAATATAAACACAAGTAAGCTGCCATTTTCAGCCATTAAATAGCGGCCAGATGTCTGCACATTTTCTATTTCGTGACAGACGTTTTAGATGTAGAGTCAACCTTCTATAGGACTGATTTATTTACGACGCTTTTATTGCAAAGAAAATAAAATTTTCAAATTAGACATTTGAATCGGTATTACTGTTATTCGCCGAGAGGATCGAGGCCGAGTCCTGTGCGCTGGACAAGCTGGTGTGGCGAACAGCGCAGCTCTAATCGTACGCGTTTTCTGTGACGTCAACGCGTAGCGTGCGTGGCTCCTCCCTTCCTCGTATGTCAGCCTGTATGAAACAAAGCGAAAGTAAATATCCTCACTGACGAAGACTGCTGTAAACATCTTGTCATCAAACTGTTTTTGCAACATTTAGGTGAGGTTATGATTGTTTTTGTAATGACATGATTATTTCATTTATAAAATATGCACATGCCATTTTCGAAAATGTTGTTTTTCGCTGCATAAGATTTGCGCAAGATCAGAAAGAAGATCGTTGTTGCTCGTATTTCTGGTGCAGTTTATCTCAGACGAATACGATTGTGTTAACGTTATGCTTTGTTATACGTTGTCTTAAGTTACACAATTACTGTATTTTGCGTCTTTAATTGTAATGCTCAGTGCTTTGTCTGTGCAAAATCTTGTTGTGCAAAAATCTTGTTGTGTGTTGTTGGGATAGTTTCTCATGAATAAACATTTAGAAAACGTGATTATTGTTTTCCACATTAAATAGTAACGTTACATTAAACAAAATAATAAAGTATCTGGCCAGACAGTTTTTGTGATCACCCACAAACTGTTATGTTAATCATATATTTTTTTTTTTTAGAAAATATGACACCTAAGCGTGGATTGATCACTGACACGTACAAGGTTGTAAAGAGGGCAAGAAGAGGATGCAAGAGAGACAAGTCTCCTTCACCCCCAAAAGCAGGTGGGTCAGAGTTTTCTGTTTCTGTATGTATGAACATCTGCAAATCTGTCTTTTGCTATTTTTAAATTATTCAAATATTTTAAAAGTATATGCAAATTCTCAAGGGGTTATACCAGAATTCATAACCATGTTATAAACGTGTTACTAATACTTATCAGAACCTGAGCCCCAACAACCGAGTGAGCGAGAAAAAGATCTAGAAGAGCTGAAGAAGTTTGATCTGGACTGGAAATTTGGACCATGCACTAGTAAGTGATATATTTCATCAACTAATGTCTGCTTTAACAATATATCTATCCATCTGTTTAGTGGGACCATTTTCTGTTTTCTCACACAAGTGCAATTTACATGTCATGTGTGTGTGTATGTGTTTAGGCATCACTCGACTGCAGAGATGGGAGAGGGCAGCGCTGCATGGACTAAATCCTCCACAGGAGATTAAAGACATTCTACTGAAGGAGGATACTGACCCAGAATACAAACAAAGGTATTACTAATGGCCCGTTTACACCGACAGCTATGACACAAACCAGGGCTGTTGCTGGTGGGGTGAAATGTGGTGACAATTATAGGGGCCCTCACTGCCCAAAGGGCCCCACAAATTCCAGAAGTTATAATATACTGGCCCCCATTCTGTAAATAATATGTAGTATTAATAAGTTATATGCCTAAGATTTTAATGAAAACCACAGAAAAATACAATTTGGTGGAAAAAGTTTTCTAAATATCTCATTCTCTCCCCTCTAATAGAATGGTTTCATCCAACCCAGTCTCACCCCATGGTGTCAATATTTGACGACACTTGACCATGCGTCAATATGTTGACGCGGGGGGTATACCTTTCGCGTCATTTTTTGACGAACTGGGGACTTCAATACTATTACGTCCGTTTCATTCTCTTTCCTATTTTCTTACCATTTTCGCGTCGGTTTAGGGTTAGATTTACATAATGACATCCCTACCCAAACCTAACTCTAACCCCAACGCCAGGTGACAACTGTTTAATTTCGCGTACCTAACTCTAACCCCAACGCCAGGTGACAACTGTTTAATTTCACGTACACTGTTTAATTTTGCGTAATCTAACCCTAAACCGACGCGAAAATGGTAAGAAAATAGGAAAGAGAATGCAACGGACGTAATAGTGTTGAAGTCCCCAGTTCGTCAAAAAATGACGCGAAAGGTATACCCTCCGCGTCAACATATTGACGCATGGTCAAGTGTCGTCAAATATTGACGCCATGGGGTGAGACTGTGTAGCAACATCTGATCCAAATGAGTTTTTAAATTATTCAGTTTAATCAGTGACAAACAATAGAGGGAGCCAATGAAAATGTAAGTCCCACCTTCAGCTTGTGAACAGAACTAATTAGAGTGAGGCGGCTTAATTTTGTGAGACTGACTGACTGAGGTGTTAGGAAAGCTGTTTTATCTCAGTCAGTCAATATGTTCTTTAACAAGACGTGTTAGTTATTATCATCTCGGTGCCTGATTTACTTTTATGGGAAGACAAGCCGCTACTGCTGCTGGTGTTGTCATGTAATTTTCTCGTTTCTGTACCTGTGCGCGCTCCGCCGCCGACCTCGAGGATGGGTTTCAGATGGGACGTGGCAGTTGCAATTGTGTAGTTCATTTTCAATAAGAGATATGCAGAAAGCGACAAAATGTGGGCGGTTTAACAGCTGGAGCACAGGGTGTGATTAAAGAGCACCTATTTTCCGATTCACGATTTTACATTTCCTTTGGTGTGTTTGTGTGTGTATTAGTATGTTAACGATATGCAAAAGGTACATACCCCAAAGTAAACGATGACGCGAATTATCATCTCCAACGTAAATGTCTTTTCTTGGACTACAAAAAACACACAGATTGTAGGCAACTTGGTTTTCTTTTTTTGGGATTGGTGATGTAGACAAGACCGACATTATCATAATTCCTACCGCTTCAGACTCACAGCCGGTAAATTAACTCATGTTGGCATTGCATTATGACCGAATCTTTCAAACATGTTAAGGAGCGTCACGTTTCCGGCTGACGTCAGAGGTATTCAGGCCAATCACAACGTACACATTAGCTGGCCAATCAGGGACACAGAGCTTTTCAAATCCATGCGTTTCATGATCAGAGTGAAAACTGGAGCTACAAAAATGTACGGTATGTGAAAAATAATGTTTTTTTAACCATAAACCACGCAAACACATTGTATTATACCAAATACACAAAATACACTGTTTTTAGTAATGAAATAGTTGCTCTTTAAAAGTTTTTTAAAGATAAAGATATTTGCACTAAATGCTGCACAAACTGCTTCCACTACGCTTGTTGAGTATAATGTGAAAAGCACGCACAGCCAAAATCCCTATCCCTGTCGTTTTGAATAATCCGAGTGGTTTGAGTTGTACATTTGACTGCCTTATTTCCAATTTCTGAATGTTTATAAAACTATTGGAAACTGGAAAAGCTTTATATTACTATTATTTTACTATTGTGTAACAATTTCTTTAGTTATTATTGTATCAGTTGCATGGTGGTTTAAGCAATTTTTCTTAAGTTATGGCTTAATGGCATTGTTTTGATGTAATATTTATATAAATTCTTAGCCTACATGCTCATGTATTATACAGTATGAGTATGGGTGGAGGGTGGTGGGGGCCCCACATCTATATTTTTTCAGGGGGCCCAGAATTCCTTAGCTACGGCCCTGACACAAACTATTAAGATTATTATCTATATCATAACAACTAAGCTTTGTTTTACACCAATGGATGGATAACAAATGAAGGATTTTGAATGGCTGTCAATGTTTTATCACTGATAAAAATGGTTATAAAACAACATTATTGTTTCTTTATGCCAATATTATTCTAGTTTTATTATGGACTGAATTAATCTCTTAGATCTGTAATGATTTTATGCATTACGTACACATCATACTTGGGGTGACACAGTTATGTTGTGCAGTTTCTCTCTTCCTCTTACACACTGAGAAAAAAACAAAGCCTTTATTTTCTTCTTGCTGTTTGTGTTTTAGTCTCTGGCGTGACTATCCCCTCTGAAGAACACATGGAGAAAACAGACTTTAGAGGAAGAAAATAGCGTGTATTGTGTGTTATTTTGTACTTTTTATGTTACACTACAGTTTAATAAACATTTTGCTATGGAAATGCCATTGAGTCTTGTGCACTTGTACAGTTTGTGTTTATGTTGAGTCTCTAAGCACTTTTCAAATGCACAAAAACATGTCAGTCAATCAGATCCTTATGTCCTCTAATCTCCTTAAAGAGGACATTTCACAAGGCTTTTTTTAGATATAAAATAAATATTTGGTGTCCCCAGAGTACATTTGTGAAGTTTTAGCTCAAAATATCCCACAGATAATTTATTCCAACATGTTAAAATGAGCTGATCTCTACACCAAATGGCAGTGCCGTGGTTGGATTGTGCAGATTAAGGGGTGGTATTATAATAAGATCACATTCTGACATCACAAGGGGAGCTAAATTTCAATTACCTAATTTTTCACATGCTTGCAAAGAATGGTTTACCAAAACTAAGGTACTGGGTTGTTCTCTTTCAGATTTTCTAGGTTGATAGAAGCACTGGAAAAATGTATATCATCACATAAACCACAGTTTTGTGGTCTTTTTATATATTTACATTGCATTTAGGTTTAATATACATTTACATGCAAAGTCCAGTTTAATTTCACTTCAGTGCTTTTGGCATTTACTTGAAACACTCCTTGTTGCCGTCCTGATGCAGAAGTAATTGGCGACATTCTTTTTACATAAGAAATGTAAATGAATGAATTGGTAAAATATGTACATTTGTGTTCGATTTTTATATTAGAGACCAAAATAGTCTTTACAGTAAATGCATATATATTTGTAATATATGAACGAGTTGCAGCTCCTTTTCAAACGAGAATTTTAATAATTAGCAACCTGTAATAGGGGCAGATAATTATAGCAACAATAGAAATAGGTCAGGTCCCTTTCACGTCATCAGCCCCTGTGTTTGTCAGATTTATGTGGATTATAATTTTAAATTAATTACGTTTGCTACAAAACGTTTGCAATGATTGGTTTCCATCTTGACCTCATGCCCAGTATCCCACAACGAACTGACTGATCGATAAACTAAAATATAGGCCTACATCATTTGAGTGACAGATGGACGCGTTGGAAGGGGCTGTATTTTTGACCAAACCCACATTATCCCGCCTCCTCAGCTAGCCTTTGTATTTCATTGGCTCCTAATTGTGTCAATTTACATTTACTTGTTCTAAATGGCTTACGTAAATGTCAAATTATGTGACGTATGGTGTCGCACACAACGGTCACTGGTTAAACAGAAAGCCACAATGCGGTTGAAAGACCCGCCCTCCTGCAGCAGAAACGAGAGGGCGGGATTACAGAGACAGGGATGAAACTGATTAGTCCAATTCATCCTTCAGTATAATGTTCTGATTGCTGATTGGCTGCAGCGCTGCTTATCGTTCCTGCGACTGAAGCGCCTACAGTAATATGTCGCTTGGTGATCTAGTATTAAATAAAGCGACGGTTGTGTAGACGACGTAGCGGTGGATTAAAGCTAATTTGCCATTTAAAACACCACCGGTACGTTAAGCAAACCCGGACAGCGTCGAAAATCCAGGAAAAAGTCAGATTTTCATTAAACAGTGGATTTTCTGAATCATTTGACGGATCATGCTGAAATCAGAAGAAAATCGCATACCAGAAAATCATCATTTGCCTTGAGCTGCGCTGCAGTGCGATCACTCTTCTTCACTGTCCTGTTGGATTTCAGCAGCAGATCGATCTACAATACCACACATCGTATTGTGTTATTCCCGGGATATTCTGCTGTCAAATTACCCTGAGATTTTGCATAACTGAGGTTATTGGCGTGCAGAGGGCTGAATTACAGTTAAACTGGTGAGTAAGGTGTTGCCAGCATCACATTGTGTTTGATATTACAGTACAGTAAAATCGATAATGCCTGATCACTCATAAATACGAGATCCGATCATCGTATCTATGTGCGCGCGTATCAGCTGACTTGACAGCAAGATGAACAGTTTATTTATTTACTATAATAATACGGCGGCTTTGTTTACGTTGCAACGTCATTTGCAAGGACACGAAATGAAGTACACGAGCCAAATCAACTGGAAACACTTCCTTAAAAATTCTGTTTTTTCCATGCAAAGTTAAAATATAATACAAAAAAAGATTTTTTTTGTCACTAATAATAAACTTGCAGGTAACAGGTGCGCATCAGGTGCACCATCATAACTGTTTGTGTGATAATATATGCAGGTAACATCAGCAAAGTCAGTTAGCTAAGCTATGTTTGTTAAATAATTTACTATGTATACTGTGGTTTTCCAGAAATAAATAATTTGCTGTTGTTAATATACTCTTTAGGCCATCCAAGTATGTGATTTTTTTCTCCAGTAATCGAGTAAAGAAGATTTTAGTAAGAATCTGTTTTCCTTGATGATTCATAAAATAAGTTCACACTTACCAGCAGGGCCATTACCACAATAGACATTGAGGGGGACGTGCCCCCCCCCCAATAATCAGAAACTTTGTATATTTTTGATAGACATACATATAGCCTTGAAAGCAGGTGAAGGCGACAACAGCTTCTAACAATATGTTGTATATGAATTACTGCTAATGTTGTAAATAAATGTTGTTTTTTGCACGGAATGAACACTTCACTTTGTAAGACCTCAATATATCATCAGGAGCCACGGGTATTCATTCAATGTGGCCTGTATCTACTCCCTTGACTCTCAAAGATATGGCACCTGTGGACTTGCTTTATATTTGATGTGGCCCGCCTATCATCTTTGTCTGATTTAAAATCAGTGTGGTTACTAATACCTTTGCCAATATATACCGAAAGATGAGACGGGAAGGGGCTGCATGGGGTGCTATGCATCTGTGGGTGTAAATTTCAGATTGAATTTTGGATGTCTATTTATGCATCCTTTATCAGTAGCACGTGAATCCTTTAAAATTGATTGATTACTGTACATTTTTTAAATATAAAAATATTTGTAGATTGAAGGCTGTTGCGCTGGAATGAGCTTCTCTCCTATGTTGACACAGCTTTACCATTTACACTGAAATTTCATTATGACTGCTAGGGGGCGAACTCTGACAGTCGCATCCAAATGTAGTTTACAATGGAAATGCGGTTTAACCTATATATCTTGTAAATATTAAAAAAGAAAACATGTAATTTTAATCATTAGAAGAAAATTGCTATATTTTGTGAATACTTGAAATGTAACAATTTATGAAAGTTAAACAAAAGAAGTTTAATGCTGCGTTTACACCAGCCGCGGTAGAGGCAGAAAAAACGTGGTATCCGCGCGTAGTTGGACGCTTGAACATTTGAGTTTACTCGCGTGAAATTATAGTAATTTCGAGACATTCACGTGGAAATTCGCGTCATGGGAGGGGCTTCTGCGACTCTGCTGAGACTCCGCTGAGACTGCGCTCGCTTCCTGTAATTACGTCACTAATATAGCAAGGTCCTGATTGGTTAATGCGGCGCGAAAAGCCGCCAAAGTTCAGATTTTTTAACTAGCGCGTTTCCCGCTGCAACACTCAATTTCCCGAAAGGAAAGTAGTTGAAGACCTCTGACATAAATCATCAAAGACCGCAGTTTAAAATATTAAAATATTTAGAAAATATTTTCTTTACCGTTTTATTAAAGGGGACAGAGAATGAAAAACCATTTTTACCTTGTCTTTGTTGAATAGTGGTAGTCTACCCCCATTCACGAACATACAAAAAGTTCTAGACATGCCTAACATCTCCGTCTCATAGAAATTCCTCTTTTAGAAATGTCAGCCAGAAAACGGCCCATCTGAAAAACTGATGCTTATGACATCACAGGCATCTAACTGCCCTTCCACTTTAAAATAATTGGCTAAATGTTTTGAGTGGCAGCAAAGTCAGCCAATCAGTAATGAGATTGCAAGTTAAGCCAGTAGGGGGAGCCAAATAGGTTCAAAACCACTTGTTTAAAATCCCCCACCCTAATAGAGCTATCTGAGAGAGGTTTTTAGGAAGCTTCTAAGGCATTACAAACCCAAACAAAAATTTTTTTGTCTACATGTCACATCACAGAACAAGGTTAAATACCCTGTTCAATCATTCTATGTCACCTTTAAAGAAAATGTCTCTATACAGTTAGAATGGCCTCAAGTTGAGTAATTTACCAGCAAATATTAATCTTTCTTTAAATATGTTATTTTAAACAATTAAACAATTGTTAAAAGCGATATATAAATAAAATTTAATTTAAATATAAAAGTTGAGTTAAACAGCTCAGTTTGGAATTGTCAAAACTAATAATATTTTTCTCTCCTGTAGGGATGGACAATGCCCATACTAAGACGGTTGAGGAGGTGCTGGGTTATTTTGGTGTCAACGAAACAACAGGACTGAGCTCTGAGCAATTAAGGAAGAGCAGGGAAAAATGGGGTCCCAATGGTACGGCACACCGCTCAGCAAACGCACAACACAACATGCCTAATCTATGGATTCAGACAGTGACCATACTGCATTGCATTTAATTGAAGCAAATTGCACAATATAAACAATAAATGTTATTATGATCTAGTTTAACCATATACCTTTTTTCTGCCCCTTTTTTATTTGTTATTTGCCACAGAGTTACCTGCAGAAGAAGGTGAGCTGCTCCTCTGGGCTTTTGTAATTATTAGCAGAGCTTTCATCATATCTTATTGTGTTAAGCGTCTCTCTGAGCTTACCTTGGCTGCATGGGAGATGCTAGTATGTAGTTAATTGGAGCTATTATTGGATTCCCTTGTGGGGCTTGGTTGAGGTTTTCAGTCGCTTTGTGGCTAAACAGAGACACTGACTACGTTTACATGTAAACCAATAATGCGATTATTTTCAATAATCAGAGTAAGGACTTAAGTAAGATATTAACATGACGGATCTAACCTTTTCACTCCTGGTTACATGCAGTTATTATTATTTTTTTAATTATTTGCTAATGATCGTGTTTATAATTCATACATATACTGTCTACTGCTTAATATGGGACGGTACATGCAGATATGCACTGATAATATCTGTCCGATAACGATTCTGAATCGCACCGCCGATATTATGCACAGCTATTTCATGTACTACGGCTTTTGATCAGTAAGTCCTTATCAATCTGAAATCACTATTAGTTTGACTCGTTTATAACATGCATTTGAAAAGCAAACACTCGTCAAACATAATCATTATACATATTCTTTAATATCATGAAAATATCTGAAAAGGTTTAAAGAACAGCAATATAAATATATGCTTAAGCCATTTTCTGGGGATGCGTGTATAAATGGTACGTATTCTGCTGCCCATATTGAGTTTCTGCACGAGAGCGCCCTCTGGCTTTTGGATGTAGTGGCATTTCACCGTAATTTATTGAGAAGTATAGCAAGCATCATCGGCCGATTTATCTCTCCATCACTACTGTTTAAAAACACACACACATTTCAGTTAGTGCAGTATAGATGCGATTTAAGTGTTTACATTTCCACATACTGCGATTAAAAATGGCATATGATACCTGTTTTAATATGATTATACTTGCAGCGATTATGAGCTTAAACCAGGGTTGTCGCCAGAACATAGTGAACGGGGGGGGGGGGGGGGGTTGTTTTTAAGGGACGGCACATATTATAAAGTAAGAAAAAGACTAAACAAACTCATTTGAAGTAAACTAATACAAGTTTAGTCTACATTGACAACAAAACACATAGTTACCTAAAGCCTATACACAATGTAACAGTAGTCTTCAGTTCCACAATATTATTTGTTTATAAAGTTTGAGATTTTTTTATCTTAAATACTAAGTTTGACCATATGGTTAGGGTGACATCTAGGGGGGCCTTGCCCCCTAATGCCCCCCCCCCTTTCCAGAGGGCCTGGCTTAAACACAGTGGGTCTCATTCACTAATAATTGCATAAATTTTTCATATTTATACGCATTACGCATACTTGAACATCTCACGAAAACCTTCCGCCTAATTCACAACAAGTGCGTACGCACATGAGTTGTTCTTATACTTCCTATATGTTCTTATGTTAGTGAATTGTGAGTGTTCTACATGAGCGGCCGCGTGCATGAAGTTGGTCATTTGCATAAAACACACCCAAACCAGCTCCATATATGGGTTATCCGCAGCGTTAGTCCACGGAATTTTTTTTGTAGTTTGCTACAGAAGCAAAAGAGCTCGAAAAGAAATCCATGATATTTTTTATTATTGGTAAAGTTTAGTTTTGCATTGCTTTTTTATTTGGGAGGTTTTGCTCTTGCTGGAGGAAGGCAGTGCTGACCACCGACCCGAGTAACATTAAATAAGTAATGGATGCGTTAACAAATATGACATTCATGTAGAGATTTAAAAAGTGAAGAAAAGCGTGAATATTTGTCATAACGTGCATCTTATTTATATGTGTAAAAAAAATAAGTAGGCTATAATAATGTTTAAGATAATGTATATAATATAGATTGTGTATAATAATATATAATACAGAAAATATTATAATATCAAATATAATCATGTACATTTTCTATATCAATTATCATAAACATAATTATAGCCTATATTTAATTACAGCGTACATGATTATTGCGAACAAGTGGATTTAGGTTTTCTTGAAATTTTGTGCATCTAGAAGATATTTTTATACGAAAGTTTTTGATAAATCACGATTTGTTCATTAAAACATCCGTACGCAGTGCGCACATCTCACACACAAATTTGTGCATACACATGCTTAAAGGATTAGTCCATTTTCTTAAAAAAAATCCTGATAATTAACTCACCACCATGCTATCCAAAATGTTGATGTCTTTCTTTGTTCAGTCGAAAATAAATTATGTTTTTTGAGGAAAACATTCCAGGATTTTTCTCATTTTAATGGACCCCAACACTTAACACTTAACTCAACACTTAACAGGGTTTTTTAACTGAGTTTCAAAGGACTCTAAATGATCCCAAATGAGGCATAAGGGTCTTATCTCACGAAATGATTGTCATTTTTGACAAAAAAAATAAAAAATATGCACATTTAAATCACAACTTTTCGTCTGTCTCCGGTCCTGTGATGCGCCAGCGCAATACGTCATCACGTCAAGAGGTCACGAAGGACGAATACGAAACTACGCCCCAGTGTTTACAAATGTGGAGAAAGAGGACCGTTCCGATGTTGTTGTATGTCGAATTATACTAATTAATGTTTTTGTGTCAGTTTATTGTTTAAAATGGTCCGCAAATGTGCGTTTCATATATGTAACACGTGACCTTTCTACGTCACTACGCAATTACGTGAGGTTGCACTGGCGCTTCACAGGACCGGAGATAGATGAGAAGTTGTGGTTTAAAAGTGCATATTTTTTATTTTTCTTGTCAAAAATGACAATTGTTTCGCTAGATAAGACCCTTATGCCTCGTTTGGGATCGTTAAGAGTCATTTGAAACCGTTAAGTGTTGAGTTAAGTGTTGGGTTTCATTAAAGTCCGTTAAAATGAGAAAAATCCTGGAATGTTTTCCTCAAAAAACATAATTGCTTCTCGACTGAACAAAGAAAGACATCAACATTTTGGATGACGTGGTGAGTAAATAATCTTTTTTTTTTTTTTTAAGCAAATGGACTGATCCTTTAATAAATGAGACATTATTTTTACATTATTTTTTATTTACATGAGGTAAAGTTGCAATATTGATTGTATATATGAGAGACTATAATTGTATTATGAGAGTGCATGTAAACGTGGTCACTTTTTGTAGAAGTTTTGCACGTAATAGGTTTTTGTTTTCTGTGGGTTGTTAATACGCACTTAACTTTGTTGACGCTCCCTTAAGCCACCTTGTGCTTTGCTGTAATCTTTGCTCTGTGTGCGTGGTATGTGTTTACAGGGAAGTCACTATGGGAACTTGTTTTGGAGCAGTTTGAGGATCTGCTTGTTCGAATTCTCCTGCTCGCAGCCTGTATTTCCTTCGTATGTATAAATGAATGACGCTGTTTGCTCTTTAACAGCTGTGAAGTGCTCGCACTAAACAGTAACATAACCTTTATACATTTACATATTCCAAACAAAGATGCACAGACTTTCTCTATCGTTCTCTCTCCGTCTTAGGCTCTGGCCTGGTTTGAGGAAGGTGAAGACACCATTACAGCTTTTGTTGAGCCTTTTGTCATTCTCCTTATTCTAATCGCCAATGCTATTGTAGGGGTGTGGCAGGTATAGTCTTTGTAAATTGTTAAATGTGGAGATGGGATAACAATACTTCAAAGCCAAAAGTGCAATATGTTATTTTACCAGAAATGACTCTTTACTGTCTGCATGTGTCTTTGTAGGAACGTAATGCTGAAAATGCCATTGAAGCATTGAAAGAATATGAGCCTGAGATGGGGAAGGTGTACAGACAGGATAGGAAGAGTGTACAGAGGGTCAGAGCCAGAGACATTGTGCCTGGAGACATCGTGGAGGTGGCAGGTAGGCATTTTGTTTTGTCCTAGTTGTGTTTTGTCATTGAAGAAGGTTGTTCACCCAATAAAACATTTTGTCATTTACTCACCCTCATGTTGCCCCATACCTGTTTGCCATTCTTCGATAGAACACACAAAGTAAAATATGTTGACATTGCTGTTTATAGCATACAGTGAAAGTGAATGTTGTAAGTCATTGACATTCTGACTTTTGTTTTCCATATAAGAAAAAAACCACACATGTTTGCAACAATATCAAAGCCCGTTTAAGGAAGTCGCATCACTCGGCAGACTCCAGGCAGCTATTTCAGTCATGTATTTGAATGGGGGAGGAAAGATAACTCTAAAATTGCTCATATTAAACTTGACCAACAATTAAACCTGACATAAACTGTACCATAATATTCATGTCGTACGCACATGAGCGCAGGTTTGCACGAACCTCACAAGAATAGAAAGGCCCTCCCCTCAAATAATTGATTAATGATTGGTTCTTTAAACTGGAAAGCGAGACGCCCGTCACCAGAGCGGTCATATTGAGCATTGAATTTAACCCAACTTATTGTAATAGTGGTGCCGCATCTAATTAATATCTGTTGTCTTTAATATCTCAAATTTCTGTATTATATGTACTGTTCCTTTTAAAGGTGCAGTTTGTAAAATTAAGAAATGCAAAATGTATAATTATAGTTTCAGTGGTGTATACCTTACATAATGAACTGTTATGTTTGTATTACTTGAGAAAGAAACTGCTCAATCTTTATACACAGCGGGTCCCCTTACATGGAAGACGCCAATTTGTGCCATTATGTTTCTACGGTAGCCTTAAACTGATTTACAGAGCACGGTTGTTAACTACACTCACCTAAAGGATTATTAGGAACACCTGTTCAATTATCTAATCAACCAATCAGATGGCAGTTGATTCAATGCATTTAGGTCCTGGTCAAGACAATCTCCGGAACTCCATACTGAATCTCAGAATTTGAAATAATGGAGATTTAAGCAATTTTGAGCGTGGCATGGTTGTTGGTGCCAAAAGGGCCATTCTGAGTATTTTACAATCTGCTCAGTTACTGGGAATTTTACGTACAACCATTTCTAGGGTTTACAAAGAATGGTGTGAAAAGGAAAAAATTCAGTATGCGGCAGTCCTGTGGGCGAAAATGCCTTGTTGATGCTAGAGGTCAGAGGAGAATGGACTGACTGATTCAAGCTTATAGAATAGAAACTTTCACTGAATTAACCACTCGTTACAACCGAGGTATGCAGCAAAGCATTTGTGAAGCCACAACACGCACAACATTGAGGCAGATGGGCTACAACAGCAGAAGACCCCACCGGGTACCATTAATCCCCACTACAAATTGGAAAAAGAGGTTACAATTTGCACGAGCTCACAAAAATTGGACAGTTGAAGACTAGAAAAAATGTTGCCTGGTCTGATGACTCTCGATTTCTGTTGAGACATTCAGATGGTAGAGTCAGAATTTGGCGTAAATAGAATGAGAACATGGATCCATCATACCTTGTTACCACTGTGCAGGCTGGTGGTGATGATGTACTGGTGTGGGGGATGTTTTTATCTGCACACTTTAGGCCTCTTAGTGCCAATTCGGCATTGTTCGAATGCCACGGTCTACCTGAGCATTGTTTCTGACCATGCCCATTCCTTTACGACCACCATGTACCCATCCTCTGATGGCTACTTCCAGCAGGATAATGCACCATGTCACAAGGCTTGAATCATTTCAAATAGGTTTCTTGAACATGACAATGAGTTCACCGTACTAAAATGGCCCCCACAGTCACCAGATCTCAACCCAATAGAGCATCTTTGGGATGTGGTGGAACGGGAGCTTCGTGCCCTGGATGTGCATCCCACAAATCTCAATCAACTGCAAGATGCTATCCTATCAATATGGGACAACATTTCTAAAGAATGCTTTCAGCACCTTGTTGAATCAATGCCACGTAGAATTAAGGCAGTTCTGAAGGCGAAAGGGGGCAAACACAGTATTAGTATGGTGTTCCTAATAATCCTTTAGGTGAGTGTATGTTGCCTCATATGTTAACATGAATGTTTCATGGCGCTACCGTATCTTCTCTATGCGATTCGAAAGGGAGGGATGGACTATGCTGTTGGTTGCAGTTTGCAATCTCACCGCCAGATGTCCCTAAAATCTACACACAGCACCTTTAAATGCAAATAATAGAGGCTGGGGAAAAATAATAGAAAAAAACAAAGATGTGTGTGGTATTTTCCAGGAAGAAAGAGTGCTCTACTGGAGATAATTTTAGGACACGGTTGAGTGGGAACATCCTGATTATTTGTTTAAAGTTAATATAACGCAGATCACAAATGCAGTAAACTAGGAGGTTTTCTCAGGCCATCCGTTGTTCCCACAGTTTTGCAAACTACTGTCAGGCATTTTTGGCATAGTTTGATGCTTTCTATAAACAGTAATATGGCCATGCAAAGTGATCCTCTGATCTAGTGACTCCCATCCAAAATCATTACAGGTCCCCCACCGTGTAAGCTTCATCATTGGTGAACTTTTACCTGATCACTGTTCCTGTCTGTTAGTTTTTAATGTTTGATATATGCTGTCTTCTTTGAAGGCTGTTTCTCTGGTCACATGAAATCCTGTTGGGTGAAGCACTTGCAATTGGAGCACCTATTAACGGTTGTCTTTGGTACTTTGTTAGGTGACTCATGTTGCTTTGAAAAACTCACATCAAAGTCTCATTTGTCTGACCTCATTTGAAGCTTGACACATGCTACTAATTGGCAATCAGTCTAATTTGCCTCTCCTATACCGGCTACATTTGTAATTTTCATTTGGCTATTTCAAAGTAATTCTCCTTATCCATTTAAAGGTGCATAGGTATAATCTAAAGCTGATTCTGTAGTTTCTTGTGGTCTTTCAGAATTACCAGAAAGGGTTAAGACCCAGTCTTCTTAACCTGCCACTCAAAGATCTATTATAAGGATCCCAAAGCTAATGAATAAAAATAAGGTTGAGGTTCTTTTTTTGCGTCATTCTGTATCTTGACTTGGTTTCTAAAGATAGATTGTAAAGTATGGGGCGCTATCGGCAGTAGTGTAGTTTAACCATCAGACACCATTTGTAGCATTGATTTCTTTTTTACTAGGAGTTACTAACAGCTAGTCACACTATCATATAATACAAAAAGCATCATATTAACAACAATTTTGAAAAAAAAAAATGCACAACATAATTGTATTGGAATACATTGACATTTTAGGCATTCAGGAGTTTTTAGACAAAGTGTTTTGCAAACATGCTCTCAGATAAACTTACTGAAGATTTAGCCTTTAATGAGGGTCAGTAACGTGTATGAATATCCCAATACCACTATAGAAAGCATTATAGGGCTGGTGTGAGATGAACACACTAAGCTTTCAGTCTGCTAGCTTGCTAAAATGCATTTAAAAAGGTCAAGGTAGTATATGTAGCATTTATCTAAATATGCAAGAATGACAAAGTGGTGATATATATATGTGTTATCCCCCTAGCTTTCTATGAGGCTTACATTCCTCAAGAACTAAAAGTAGTTGTGGTTGTACATTTATTTTTAACAGTGATTGTTACTTTGAAATCTTATTTGTGCAATACTGCAACATTTTGACATAATTCGACCTAAAACAATATGTACATAAATAGATCAACACTTTCTAAGGAAAGCGTTTTAAGATTTATTTAAGATTTTTTGTTTAAAGGCGCTCTAAGCGAATCTGCGAGACGTTAGTTTTTGTTGACGTTTGAATTGTTTTCAAACAGATGGAGCGTAGCTAACTCCTCCCCCTCCCCCTCCCTTCCGTGCTTTCATGAACGCGCCCAACCCCCACCCTAAAATCCTTTTTGTCGTTTATTGGCTGGAACATTTTGTTTTGTTTTGTGGTGCTAGGTTTGGCCAATATGTTGTTATTGCCGTTTGTGAAGCCTGGGCTGTCTACAGAGATCACGTTTTTTACAGTTTGATCAGCGGACTGGCAGCAAGCAGATAGTGAGGAGATGTTTGCTGTATGTAACAAAAAATGTTTTATGGTCTAAAACGCATCAATTCGCTTAGAGCGCCTTTAAGATTTATGATAACTCAAATCTCCACTGTGTACTTTTTAGCAGCATCTAGTGGTAAGATTGTGAACTACTGCGCAGTAGTGAAGCTATGGAAGCCCCCACAGGACAAACACATCATCGTCTGAGACAACGGCCTTATGCCAAATGGCACACTCCAGACTTGCGGACTTCGTCAGAGTCCACACTTTAATGACATAATGTAGTGCAGATCTTAGGGACCCTTGTCCACAAGGGCGTATTTTGGGACAGACTCGAGCGTCACGCCGTAAATAGGAAGAGAAGGTGCCCATAAGTGTGAACTCCTACCATCCGACATCTGATTGTTCTTTCGCAAATACTTCTGGGTTGGTAAAGTGCGTGAAGCCTACAGCCGTGTGGGCTTCGCCGAAGACCGCATCAAGGGTGCAAAGGGGGCGCTGATGAGCACACTTCAGAGCGTAAAAAAGACAGATGGGACACCCTACTGACTCGTAGACTAAGTGAGCACACGCAATTTAAGGGCACAAGACCGAAAGTCCACATGAAGTGCGGCATTTGGGACAGGGCCAACGTAGTGACAGATCGCACTCTACAGGAAGGTTTGTCTGTTTAGGGCTACTGTAGAAACATGACGAGGGCAACTTTCATGTAAGGGGACCCATGGTGTATGTAGATAAAAATGGCTCATTCTAAGGTATTAAAAACAATACAGTTCATATTTTAAGGTCTTTACACACCACTGATAATATAGTTATGTATATTAATTTGCATTTCTGTCAAGAGATCCTTCTAAAATTACACAATGCACCTTTAACGAAAGCTATTATGAAGTGTTACAGAAATAATGTAGCCTTTTTACACTTAAGTTTGTCTTTGACATTCCCGGTGACATTAAATCTCATCCTCTTTTTGGCTTTCTCTTTTTGGCTTTCTCAGTTGGTGATAAAGTCCCCGCAGACATCAGACTGACCTCCATCCGCTCTACCACTCTGAGAGTGGATCAGTCCATCCTGACGGGGGAGTCCGTATCCATCCTAAAACACACAGACCCAGTACCTGACCCACGTGCCGTCAACCAGGACAAGAAGAACATGCTCTTTTCTGTAAGAAATTGCTGGAGCCATTCTGTTGGTTTTCTTGCATGTAGCCATTTATGAAAGATGCACAATCCCGATGCGATTGTGTATTGCTGTATGTGAACTGGATTATGTCCAGCAGCGAAAAGCCTGTGTGTTGAATAAAACATCACTCATATTGTTTGCTACCACGTGGCTATGGACTGAGTCATCACTTCACACAGTCTTTGAGCTTTTAGATGGATAATGACCAGAGAGTCCGGTCCTTTAAAGACTCTCTTACACTCGCACACGTATACACACATACACACACCAGAGACTACATTACTACTTACCCAATGAGAAGGGTATTCAGAGCTGATGAAAATTACTGGACATAAATATGAATTTTACACAATTTAATTATAAAACTATATGTTTATTATTAAATTATAATTTTCTATTGTTGTGGTAATCAGTGGTACAATTATGGGAACCTGATTTTGTTCCTTTATATCTAGTATATGTTGCCCCAAAGATTTGTAGATATTTGACAATGAATAATCTTTTTTTACATGTGTTAAACTTTATTCTTGCACTTAATGCTATTTTGTCACATGATTTTGCAATGTTGACAATATCGTTTTTACATTGAGCATGTGTTACAAATGCATACTGAAAAGTCTATTACTGTTTCTGTTCCCTTCTCTCTGTGCATCTTATAATAATGTGAATATGTGTTCGTGTATGTAGGGGACCAACATTGCAGCAGGGCGAGCTATAGGTGTCGTAGTGGCCACAGGTGTAAACACAGAAATTGGGAAGATCAGAGATGAAATGGCAGCCACGGATCCAGAGAGAACCCCTCTGCAGCAGAAACTAGACCAGTTTGGAGAGCAACTCTCAAAGGTAGGAAGCCCTGACTCTTTGTTTTTTTTTACCACACTATGCATACTGTTTTTATGGTATATAGTGTGCTGGATACTGTATTTCACGGTGCAATGCGGCTGACTTCATTAAAGAGGTGCTACAGTAGGGGTGCGCGGGGCATAAACTAACACAGGGTTAGTTGTAACACGGACCGTTTACGTTGTTGCACAAGGTTGAGCATTTTTTACCGGTATTTTTTTCACGCTGCCAAAAGACAATCTCCCGCAAATTATTGGAAACAACCATGACACTGAGGTGCAGAGCTTTTCACCCAAAGTTCAATCACCAATCTCTTTCAATCCTCGACGCTCAGCGCGGAAAAAACGCTGAGCGCCGGCTTTCAGCGCAGAAAAATTTGCCTGCGCTTCCATTGGAAACAATTGAAAACATGTGCTGGTCGCGAGCTTAAAAGCTTTGTTGTGCACGCCCCTTACTTTTAAAAAGACATTATGTAACAAAATGCATTATTGTTTTAAAGAGGTTTTGCCTGAGTCTTTCTCTCTGTCCATCTCTCTGAAGGTGATCACAGTGATCTGTGTGGCAGTGTGGGGTATTAACATCGGACACTTCAGTGACCCGGTGCACGGAGGCAGCTGGCTACGAGGAGCCGTATACTATTTCAAGATTGCCGTTGCTCTGGCTGTAGCCGCCATTCCTGAGGGTGTGCAAACAGATTCCGTTTTCTTTCTCAATTTCACAATCTACATTTTACATGCCATCCATATACATATAATAATATATAAGTTATAATAACTAAGATTTTGCACTTTTTAGACTACTGTTTACTTGCTTATAGAAGTGCAATACTGTCTCACATTACATTAAAAAAGCTGTTTAAGTGGCATAAACAATTTATTGAATACTTTTATTTTTTATCGCAGGTCTTCCTGCCGTCATTACCACCTGCCTGGCACTTGGCACACGCCGCATGGCCCGCAAAAATGCCATAGTCCGTTCCCTCCCGTCTGTGGAGACGCTCGGCTGCACTTCAGTAATCTGCTCGGACAAGACGGGGACTCTCACCACCAACCAGATGTCTGTTTGCAGGGTGAGAGAGACATGAATTACATGCACATTTTCTTTAACAATTTCTAAAAGTAAAACTAATAATGTATAACAAGGAATCATATAATAGAGGCATTGTTGGATTGAATTTTAACACTATTAAAACATTTTTAACAGGTGTTGTAGAGAGTAGATCAGTAACATGGAATGATGCTTGGATGTCAATTTTTAAACCAACTACTAATCGTGTGTGCATGCGTGCATGCCTGCAAATGTGTGTTTGTGTGTGTAGATGTTTATTGTGGACATCGTGGCGGGCGAGAGGTGTTTATTGAACGAGTTTTCAGTAACCGGATCGACTTACGCCCCTGAAGGAGAAGTGTGAGTTCATTTCACATCTAAGAGCACTCACTCAGGCCCCGTTTGTACATCTAAATATGTGAAGTGGCATTAAATTTAAGTCTAAATCGGTCCAAAGTGTGTTACTTACTTACTGTTGTGAGGTTAGTCCTGGGGACAATAGAAGAACACTGACTATTCATGTAACACATAATAATTGGATCAAAACATTGCTGTTTAAAGAAATAGTTTACTAAAATATGAAAATCTGGTAATTTACTTACCCAAAAGCCATCCTTTATGTATATGACTTCATTTCTTTTGGGCAAACATGTCAATCTGCATCAACATAATGTGACCGTACACCTTTATACTATGTGATTTTTATCATAATTCTCATTTTCTAATAAACTTCCTTTCCATCTTTGTCTCTGTTAAGGTATAAGGATGGGGTACCAGTGCGTTGCAGTCAGTATGAGGGTCTAGTTGAAATGGCCTCTATCTGTGCCCTGTGTAACGACTCCTCGCTGGACTACAATGAGGTCTGTGCTCATTTGCACATAAGGAGCTCAGATGCAAAAGCTGCTAAATGCCACTTCCATCAAAAATGAGATAAAAATAATGCTTTCGCCATTCATTATACATTAATTGAATACTTTTGCTTCAAATCAGCTTAATCCTGGCCTCAGGCCAATAACAAATACAGGCTTGTTGGCAGAATCCATTAACCCTACAATGATTTTTCAGCAAAGTCCTCAAAGTGCACAGAAGACTAATGTGAAATGACTTCGTATCCAGTGTTGTTTTTGGCAGCCCTTTACCTTAAAGTCTCAGGGCTCTATTTTAACGATCTAAGCGCATTGTCTAAAGCGCACAGCGCAACGTCTAAATGGGCGTGTCCGAATCCACTTTTGCTAATTTAACGACGGGAAAAATGGTTTGTCGCCGAGCGCATGGTCGAAAAGGGTTGATCCTTTTTTTTTAATGAGTAATGGGAGTATTTTGGGCGTAATGTGCAATAAACCAATCAGAGTCTCACCTCTCATCCCCTTTAAAAGAAAGTTGCGCTGGCGCTATGTCTAATATCTATTTAGAAGACGGACTTTGTAAACCTAAAAACTAAGCGGAGGAAGAAGATCCCCAGTTTAGGATTAATGTTAAATAATTGTGTTGTTTTTCACTTGTATTGAAATTGTTATTTTTCTATTTAAACCTTTAAAACCCGTTTTCTTTTAGTCATGGAAGTAAAAAAGCAGGCTTGTAATTGCTTTAAATGTATGGCTATCCAATATCATCAAAAAATAATTGACAAGTATGTAAGAAAAGGTTTGTACTCTAAAAATACTTTATTTGTAACAAACAGGAGATAAAGAATTTACAAACGGCTCTCTGCACGTTTCAGCACTTGGACAGCGTCAGTTTTTTTAAGCATTACTTAAAAATGTTTCTCATCTCACCATATCCACAGAGTCATCATATACAATAAATCCGTGAGGTAGCATTTTAAAAAAAAACATTTAAAAACAGATGCATTTGTTTAAAGCAAAGCATTTATTTACTTACCAGGCTACAGGTGAAGCAGCTCTTTGCGTCGTCTAACATCTCATAATTAGTCCTCATTTATGTCCAAGAGACTCAATAATAATCTTTTACATTCAATCCTTTAATCTTTCATATTTAAAAGCATTTTTGTGCTGCTGCCATTCATGTATGTGATAAGCAAACCCGCGTTGTCGTCACGTATGTCCCGTTTATAGGCGTATATTACTAATGCGCTCTTTAAATAACAAAAAACACGATTGCACCATTGACTTTAGACCAGGTTTTTGTTTGTCAATGGCGTAGTCTATTTTAGTTGCCTCAAAATAGCAACGCGCCAACAATGCGCCTGAACACACCTCGTTTTCAGACCAGAACGCCCATGGGCGCAAAAGGGGGCGCAAATGCATTTGCTATTTAAACAACGTGGGGCTAAACGTGAAAATGATAATTGCGCAGGGTGGAAACTAGCAAAAGACACTTGCGTCACGCATTGCGCCGGGTGTAAGATAGAGCCCTTAGTCTTAGTCTTTTGGACAAAAATGCTTTTTAGTTTTAGTCACATTTTAGTCACTTATAAACTTAATAGTTTTAGTCAAGTTTAAGTCAACGACAACACAAAAAGGTTTTAGTCAAGTTTTAGTCTATGAAAACGCAAAAAGGTTTTAGTCGAGTTTAAGTCAATTTGAGTAAAAACAAAAGTAGTCTTTCATTAATTTAGGTTAAAAAGTATTGGAAATGGGCTTAGGTTTGACAAGTAGATACATGTAAAACCTTAAGCTTACCATAAAATGTGTCACAAGCAGCAGATTGTCAAGTAAAATTGAATGTAAATGATATGTTAACAGCATGACTTGTTAGTTACCTTTAAAAAAATATTAGCGTGATGAGCCTTAAGGTGCCGCTTGAGGTTGGTGGTATGTCCATAAATCATCTCGTCGTTTCCGTTTATTGGCGTCAACGCCACGGTCCTTCGAACTCGCCACAGCTGCAGGTGTGTTGTTGTTTGTGAAATCTGGTGTGCGGCATGGCGGCAGCCGGGTGGTGGGCGTACCTAAAACAAGGATAGGAAGCGGCAGCATTGCTGATACTTTTTCGCTAAAAACAGACAGATGTCACGCAAAATAGGCAGAAATGACATGCATTGTAAACGTCAGTCTTATAATCATTTTCGTTCTGTCTCGTCAACGAAAACTCGAAAGTTTCTCGTCATGTTTTTGTCACCTTAAAGCCATTTTTAGCTAGTCATCGTCACGTTATCATCATAAAAAAGGTGCATCAACAAAATCATTTTGTTATCATCATCATTGACGAAAACAACACTGTTCGTACTTGGGTCCCTTTTGAGTACTTTGCCCTGAATACAACCGGTATGTAGCAGCCACATGCATCACAGCGCCCCCTAATTCATTTTTACATTTCTAGTTATGACTCGCCATTTGCAATATTTCTTGTTGCTGCCAGGGCCGGATTATCCATATACGGGATTGGGTGAGTGCCCTGGGGCGCCAGGCAATGGGGGGCACCAAGGGCTCCAGACTGGGGCCAAAATGTTTTTTTTTACAAGTACTCGCGTACATGCGGGCACCTGTGACAAAACTACGGAATGCGCGATCGGGTTTTAAACGCTCATTTGCATGACGCGTATATAGTTTTATGTCACCATATAGTTTTTATGTCACTGTGTTAATCTGGGCCTGGTTGCTGCTTTAGTCATTTTGCAACTGGTGGATGTTTTTGCCAAAAAATTTGCTTGCATGCACTTAAAGGGGTTTTGCAGCGAAGTACTTTGTAAAACACCAATGAAATGACTAAAGGGACTTTTTTGAAGGTATTTCAATTACTGATAAATACCCTTTTAATTGCCATTTAAGTGAAATTACTGAACCTAAACATAAGAGCCTGATAAAAATGCTTATTAGCAAAAGATTTTGCATCTGAACTCTTCACATAATGAATAATACATTTGAAGACGTGGGTAAATAAAGCACTTGTAAATGGTTTGATATTAAGATCCATTTTGGTTTTAATTCACTTTCAGTGTTAACAAAACAACGAAAAAGCACTCACGAAAGCACTAGCTGCCCCTTTGATGTACATTCATCCTCTTCTTATTCTGTCTCTATTAAAATCGCAGAGTAAAGGGGTGTTTGAGAAAGTGGGCGAGGCAACTGAGACGGCCCTTTGTTGTCTGGTGGAAAAGATGAACGTGTTTGACACAGACCTGAGAGGCCTGGCACCTGTTGAAAGAGCCACTGCCTGCTGCTCGGTGAGTCTTCTGTATTATGTCTTCATATAGCAGCTGCTATCGAGCTATGGCCTGATCTAAATCCTGACTAAAATTCATTTAAACCATTGTGTCAGAAAAATATTTGTGTTAGATGTCAATAAAAATGCATTAGAATGCGTTTGATTTTAATCATTGATGTCACATTGACTTTGATCTTTGACATGATCTTACTCAGTCAATATTAAAGGTCCGGTTCTTTTTTGTGTTTTTGAAGCTTTGATTGTGTTTACATTGCGCAATAATATGTTCAAAAAATTCAGTGTTTTTCACACAATTTACTTATACCACTGTTTTCACTGTCCACAAAATGGCCTGTTGTCTTCCTTGTACCTCCTTCAGAAATACATATCGAGTTCTGATTGTGTAGCTTGTTTGGTGTGTTGTTATTCGATAGCAGCTTAGCTTGCCGTTAGCTTAGCGACTGATGTATTCCTGTGGGCGGAGTTTAGACAAAAAAACTGTTCTAATGATGTCATTAAAGCAGGAAGTACAGGACTGTAGTCCAAACCGGCCGTTCGCTTGAGGCTTTCAAAGATGAATTCTGTTAAAGGAAATATATCGCCTTGATTTGAACTTTGAGCTTTATCATTTTACAGGTATTATTTATGCTATTATAGCAACATTACACACTGACTAGGGTTAAAAAATAGGATCAGGAAGAACGTGACCTTTAAAAATATCAAGGTTATATTTTCACAGAATGTTAAATGTTATTTTGGGGGGTATTTGTTTGTTTTGTGTACTGTACCACTGTTTATGAAAATACACTAACTAAAGGTATTAAGTTCAAATGTATTTCTCTCACACACATTCTCTCTCAGGTCATAAAGCAGTTAATGAGAAAGGAGCTGACACTGGAGTTTTCTCGAGACAGGAAGTCCATGTCTGTTTTCTGCTCTCCAAACAAACTCACTCGCTCTGCTTCAGGAGCCAAGATGTTCGTCAAGGTCTGGTTTCCTGTCTTTTCTTATCCCGTCAATGTCTTTTTTGCTTTGAAACTAACTCTAATGATCCTTTACCAAAACAGATTTATTAAAGAACTATTTTTTTTATTAAAGATTATGTAACAAAATCACATGCAGCAGCCTATTTGAATGACACCTCTTATGCACAAACCACTACAAGGTGTTCGGACATAAATGTGTGTTGGCAGTGTGTGAACGCAACAACCCTACAATAAAAAAAAACAATTCATTGACTCTTTCATTTTTAATTCCCATTAAACCAAGCAGTCTCATTAGACATTCTGTTTTGATTCTATTACCAATATGATATCATACTGCTAAAGCCCCGCCCATGGCCATTGACTGACAGTCCTGCGTTACCATAGTTTCCACCCTCAGTGAGTTGTATGCTGTCCACCGTATCTCAATAGTAAGGTACTGTTGTCTCAGACTGAATCAGATCTATTTTAATTGAAAAGCGCTTACTGTCTCTTTTGGTAAGGGAGTGATGAGCAGTAGCTCATTTGCATTTAAAGGTACAGTCACGAAAACTGCTAGTTTTTGCTCCCACCCAAATAGGGGCATTTTGGACATGCTATAATAAATGATCTGTGGAGTATTTCCAGCTGAAACTTCAGACACAGACAAAAATTGGCATTTTTTTCAGAATTTTTAAGTGCGTTAGACCGGCCATTCCCAAACTGTGGTCCGCGGACCACTAGTGGTCCGTGAGGGTACTGCAGGTGGTCCGTGTAAAGGCAAAATAAAATATAAAATAATATATTTTTTAAGAATAATATATATTTTTTTAAGAATCTGTTGTACTGGTGTGATGACCAGTTATAGTTTTAGTGCTAGTAAGCCTTTTTAGAGGTGCAGATTAAATCAGGACTTTGTGTAGACACATTTTATTATGAGTATTATGAGGTGGTCCGTGAAAATTCTTGATTACAAATAGTGGTCCACACGCACAAAAAGTTTGAAAACCCCTGCGTTAGACTAGATCAGTGGTTTTCAAACTGGGGGCCGCAAGATAGTGCCAGGGGGTTTAATTCTGTGTAATTAAACCTAAAAAATAATATGCCAACTAACCAACAGCACTACTAGGTATAATTTATATGTTTTGTTTATTTCAAATATTACATTTTAGAGCTGTTTTTGTCATAAATTTTCTTTCGGGGGGCCGCAAAAAATGCACTGTACACAAGGGGGTCCACACGTTGAAAAAGTTTGAGAACCACTGGACTGGATGGATCTGAACTCTCTGTTCTTATACCTACATTTTATCTCTTGGTTTCACAGGGGGCACCAGAGAGCGTGCTGGAGCGTTGCCGCTGGATACGGGTCAGTGGCGGTGCACGGGTCCCACTTACCTCTGACCTAAGGGAGCATCTCTTAAGCACAGTAAGAGAATGGAGTTCGGGTCGTGATACACTACGATGCCTTGCCATGGCAACCAGAGATTCAACCCCTGACCCTCGAACCCTGAATTTAGAAAACTCTGCAGCCTTCTCAGAATATGAGGTGAGCAAACTGATGGAGGTGAATCATTGATTCTCAACCAGGGGGCCTTGGGATGACTTAAAATGATTTAAAATAAGACAAAAAAGCATTAAAATAAAATAAAATCAACATATTTCTTATCGTTTGGTTATTTTTGTAATGAATATACATCTGTCTAGTCATACCAAGCTCTAGAACATTCTATTGGGTAGAAATAGAGTGAGTGGGGGAGCTTTAATGTTTTGGGCAATAGGGGGGCCTTGAAGTGATAAAGGTTGAGAAAACACTAACCTAAATGTTTCTTTTTGTCCATCTCTTAGTCGGACTTGACGTTTGTTGGCTGTGTGGGAATGTTAGATCCACCCAGGAAGGAGGTGCTGCATGCAGTGCGCATGTGCAGACAGGCCGGCATACGGGTCATTATGATCACAGGTGGGTCAATCAAACATCAACTCGTGCAATAAAAAACCTTGAAGAAGAAGAATTGTAGAAGAAATCTGAACTCTTCTGCCTGTGTTGATTTGTTAAGGTGATAATAAGGGAACAGCCTTGTCTATCTGTCGTCGTGTGGGCATCATCACCGAGCAGGAGGAAGAGGAGGCTGAAGGCGGATCGTATGGCAGCGGCCTCACAGGACGGGAGTTTGATGAGCTGCCCCCACATCTGCAGCGACAGGCCTGCCGCACCGTCCGGTGTTTCGCCCGTGTCGAGCCAACGCACAAGAGTCGCATCGTTGAATATTTACAAAGTCTCAGTGACATCACAGCTATGGTAAACCTACACTGGATTAGGGCTATAGAGAATGGATGGATGATATACACATGTGCTCTTTAAATAAACTGATGATTTTAACAGCTGAGGAAATAAAGACTAGAAAGATCTTCTTTAAGTTTTTCTTTTAATGGACTTTGGAAGAAGTTTAGTTTAGCCAAACTAAACAAGAAAATGTTTCATTTACATTGCACTTTCTGTGTCCAACTCCTAGACTGAAAGTATGATGAAAAAAATGTTTATCTCTGTTTAGACAGGTGATGGTGTGAACGATGCCCCCGCTTTGAAAAAAGCTGAGATTGGCATTGCCATGGGTTCAGGAACAGCTGTGGCTAAATCTGCATCAGAAATGATTTTAGCAGACGATAATTTTTCAACAATCGTGGCTGCGGTTGAAGAGGGACGAGCCATTTATAACAACATGAAACAGTTCATCCGCTACCTCATCTCCTCTAATATCGGAGAGGTGGTCTGGTAAGTCCAGAGATAAAACATCTGTTTGTCATTGTGCCAATTTACAAAATGTATAACTTGCATATCTTCCAAACCTCTATACATGGAGTACATTTGTCTTATGACTGCTATTCACACTTTAGTAAATGTGTTAAGAAAGCATCTGATAGCTTTGTGTAGCCAACAGAAAAAAAGTGAGAGTTTCTGTTACATTTGGTCACAGTACCAAACCAAAGATGTCTAATGCAATACATTTTCATGCACTTAATATCACCATGTGACTACATCTCAAATCTGGTATTAGAAACATCATAAAACTCCTCCAAAACCAGTAATCTTTGTATCCTCATTTTTGTCTCTCTCAGTATTTTCCTCACAGCTGCATTGGGAATGCCTGAAGCTCTGATCCCAGTCCAGTTGCTGTGGGTCAATCTGGTGACGGATGGCTTCCCAGCAACTGCTCTTGGTTTTAACCCCCCTGACCTGGACATCATGTCCCGTCCCCCACGTTCACCCAAAGAACCTCTTATTTCTGGGTGGCTCTTCTGCAGATACCTCATCATTGGCTGTGAGTCATGATGCAAGTCTTTATTAGTAACGCTCAATATGATGACTGTAGTAATGGAATTAACTGAGATACAATGCAGCTTTTGTTAGTTCTTTAACCCTATTAGGGATGTTCATTTCAGTTAATTTTCCAAGAAAAAGCAGTTAACCGAACATAACTGTTAACTGATTTTAATATTAAATTGTACAAATACAGTTGACCCGGTATAAACAAAATCTAAATACAATTAGATTTTATTTAATTTGAACGTGCAAACAGCAGCAATTGATCAACAACAGCACCAGGATTCATACACTATCAAAGAACACGCGATCAGTCCAGAAGATTTATATACAAAGAGGGCGAATTGTCTCTTTTTCATCTACCACAGTGGCTATTTCTATGGTATGAGGGTATATTCCATAAAACATGTAAAATAATCCACTCATAACGAACTACTTATTTCTGTTATTTCATAAGCACCAGTAAATCCACCGTGGGTCTTTCTCTCTCGAAGCCGAGACGCTATACTTTCACTCCCTCCAATAATTTATTTATTTTTCGACATGCGGCAGCGAAACCATGTTGTTGAAAACAATTATTGAAAAAATATATTAACGTACATTGCAAAAACTACATACTACTTAGGAGAACGTTTTACTAACTTACAAATAACATTATTTTTTCGCAAACCAAAAGTTTTAGAAAACCAAAAACTAATGTTAGAATAACGTAATCCTAACTTTATTCTGGAGTGAGCACCACTGCGCGTCTATTACATATTGTTTTTTTATCTATCATATCTACCTAAAATAAGTAAAGCACATTTTTATATAATAAGGAGGATTATATCAATATAATTAATTATAATTCTCTATAATAATAACATTTTTCTGTTACTGGAATAATTCTCTATTGAAATATTGTATAAATTCTATTATAGCACAAGTTATTTTTAATACCTCAACATCGCACATTGTATTTAGATAACATTGTATTTTGTCACAAATAAACAATGAATTCGGCACAATGTAAATTTAAAACAGATATTTATTGAAACTAAATAAACATTCATTCACTTTAGGTTAACAAATCTTACCACAGCAGTTAGCCGCTGAGGTAAAACGAAATGACAAATAAATAAACATTTCATTCACTTTAGGTTAATACAGTGGGTCTCAAAGTTTTTCAGCGTGCTGCCCCCCTTGGGTATGTTGCATCCCTTCGCGCCCCCCCCCCCAAAAAAAAGTATGACGTAAAACTTCGTACATTAAAGTATACAATGTATTGCTGTTGGTTAGTAGCCTAATTTTTCTGAGGTTTCATTACACAGAATTTATGATGTATGATATTTATGATATATGATATTTATGATATACATTTTATAAAATGTCATAAAACTGGGGCTCCCCTAGGCCCCCAGTTTGAGAACCACTGGGTTAACAGATCTTATACCACAGCGTTTTATCCGCCTCTCCATTTTTTACAACAATAAAAAGCTACTAACATCATATTCTCTTTATATTGTGTCAAATTGAACAGAATCACTCACATATTTAAGTTACTAAATGAAAAAAAAGATAAAAGAAATTGCTAAAAGAATGTTTGTCTCTGATGTAATATATTATATATTATATGTGGCTGACAATTATTAGAGAACGTCCTTTGTAAGTTATTTTTGGGTTATTTTAAAAATAACCACCCTGCAACATTATGGTAATGTTATTTCATGGTTCCAAAAAAAAAACCATCTGAGAATATTCTCTATAAGTTATTTTTAGGTTATTTAAAGATATGGGAACATTATGGTTGCAAAAATACAACCTAAGAAGAACATTCTCAGAACGTTATTATTTGGTTCCCAAAAAATAACCAAAAGGGAACCAGGAACTTATGTTAGCCTATCGTTCTGTGTTTGCTGGGTTCATTCATGCTTTTTGATACATGCTACATGCATCGTTTTCTTTTATGGATTATGGACCCACTAAAGCAGGGTTCCCCAAATCTTACCCTGGAGGGCAGGAGCACTAGGTCCAACCCTAATCAAACTTACCCACCTGTGATTTTCTAGTTATCATGAAGACCAGAAATGTGTGTTTGATCAGGGTTGAGGCTAAACACTGCAGTGCTCTGGCCCTCCAGGGTAAGATTTGGGGAACCCTGCCCTGATGTTGGCCACACCACGTATAAAACTCTAGTCTCTTTCGCTCGCTCTCTCTGTGCTCATGCAACAGGTCTCTTGAATCGCACACAAGGAGCTGCATCACCAAATAAAGAAAGCACTTCTCACATATAACGCTAATTGTTGTAAAGTTTTCAGAACTTTAGGCAGCTAAGACAAAACTCGCATTTATATCAGTGACTCATGCGCTGCTGGAGTTATGTAGTTTGACGCGCTGTTTGCTCATACAAACATTTTTTATCAAAAAGATGAGAAAGAGAACTAACTTTAACTTTCCTATATTTTACGCAAACTGTGGTCAGCATTTAGTTAAAACCTATCATTTTTTATATTCCAAATACAAAAAACACATGTAACATGAAATAAACCGTTACCGTGAAATAAAATGATAGATTTTTGGTCATACCGCCCTACCATGCATTAACAAATATGTTTTTCTTCTAACTGATTATATTAATTGGTAAAAATTTTTTACCTTTAGTTACCGGTTAACCGGTCAATATGAACATCCCTAAACCCTAAGATAGCACTGATGTGGCATATAAATCTGATGCGTTTTCATCAGAAATGGCGAATATTCAAGCCAATATGATTTTAATCCAATCTATCTATCTCTCTGTTTCTCTCTCTTTCTCTTTGTGATTTTGTAGGTTATGTTGGAGCAGCTACAGTTGGTGCTGCGGCCTGGTGGTTCATGGCTGCTCATGATGGACCAAAGCTAACCTACTATCAGCTGGTAATACAAAATAATACCAGAAAAGCATTTACGCTTTCTGTAATTTTATTCTGTACTTTTCTTTCTTTTTTCCTTCTTTCTTTTTCTATCTTTCGTTGTGTTTGATATATTATCATGATACATTATCTCTTCTGATAAGCCTCCTCCACTAGTTGCAGAATCATTCTGTTGGAAAAACCCATGGAAAGCAAAAGTCTTGCTATCCATTTGGTTTCATTTCTGTCTTTGATAGACTATTTTAAGAGAAGATAAAGATCAGTTGTTCTTTGACTGTCCTGCCTGTATTAAATATAATCTGTGACTCAGCTGTAACAGTGCATCTGTTTGTTGTTTGGTGTCAGTCTCACTATCTGCAGTGCAGTGAAGGTCATGCCGAGTTTGCAGGAGTGCAGTGCTCAGTGTTTGAGTCTCCATATCCCATGACTATGGCTTTGTCTGTGCTGGTCACTATTGAGATGTGCAATGCTCTCAACAGGTATGTGATCACAACAGAAACCACTGTTCTTTTCTCTGTGTAAATAATAGCCCATATGGCTTTAAAATGGACATTATGTTCACATGACGCACCAAACATATATTTTGCCGGCTGCCATTGATCAATAGTGTGCTGTTATCATTGTCTTTAAAGGGGACATTTCACAAGACTTTAAGATGTCAAATAAATCGTTGGTCTCCCCAGAGTACATATGTAAAGTTTTAGATCAAAATATCATATAGATCATTTATTATAGCTGAAGTTGTCACTTTTATGTGTGTGCAAAAATTTGCCGTTTTGGGTGTGTCCTTTAAATTGCAAATGAGCTGATCTCTGCACTAAATGGCAGTGGCGTGGTTGGATAGTGCAGATTAAGAGGTGGTATTATCCCCTTCTGACATCACCAGGGGAGCCACAATTCTATGACCTATTTTTTCACATGATTGCAGAGAATGGTTTATTTATTTATTATATTTTATGTATTTATTTATTTATTAATGCTTTAACTAGTTTAACATATCAGGACTTGTCAGATTTTATTAAAAATGTATTTGTACATCATTTTCTAAATTTGTACATGATTTTCTAAACTTTTTTTATTTTATTTTTTGAATAGGCAAAATTCTATATTTTTTAGTTAAATGCTGTTTTTAATTCCATTACTTACATTTTTTGGCAAAATTAAAACGGATAAATACTAATGCACTGTCGGATAAAAACGTCTGCCAAATGCATAAATGTAATATAAGACAGTTGTGATGGCCGACATGGACTTCTCATATTGTCTTGGTTTGTGTATTTGTCAGTTTGTCAGAAAATCAGTCTCTCCTTAAGATGCCTCCATGGTCAAACCCCTGGCTGGTGGGCGCTATTTGTCTCTCAATGGCCCTGCACTTTCTCATCTTGTATGTGGACCCTCTTCCTGTAAGTATGAATCTGCAAAAATAAAGAAATGTCTGAGCAAAGCATGACATAGGGAAACAGTTAAATGTGTTTATGCATGTCGCCCTGTCTGCTGCAAGGTAAATCATTGCCTAATAAATCCTGGAAGCATTTGTTTTGGTGATCAATTCAGTGATGATGTAATGTTTCCCAAAACAAGGAAGTAACAAGGAATTATAAAGCAAAACACTTTTTAGGAAATATATAATTGATTTGAATTGTGCAATACTAATGACATGACATCACCTACTGTATAAGAATATTGGCTAAGCCAGTGCTTCCCGACCGTTTTCCTCGAGGCTATTGAAATATAATTTTAAGTTATTGTTTTTGTTTTATTATTTATTATCATATGAATCTGTTCACCTAAATATAAAAGAAACCAGAAAGGTAATTGAAGCTAATAGCTGGCTTTTGTGCCTTTTTCCAGTTGGCGATTTAGTCCATTTGTTTGTGGTTCAATCAAAGCTTGAGTCAAGAGTGAATCTTAGGGTAAAAGTGTGAATCATTCTTAATTGTTATGATGAAAAAGTGGTCTCAGTGAGTTTATCATGTTTACATGCTCTTTCTTGCCTGGCTTTAACCTTTCTTTCATGTTTATATTGTAACCTGAAGGCATTGTTTCTGCCCCTTTCGAATGGCTTTAATGCATGTATACTTTAAGTCAGACTTGGTTACTGCAGCTCCCGGGTTCTGTGCTCTGATTTGAAGATTGCTTTCTGCAATAAAGACTACAGATCGAGGAAAACCAAGTCTTCTGGTCTTCGCTTAAAAAGGTTTCCAACAAGACCCTCCCCCAAAATACATACAGCATATGACAGTCTGACCCCCCCTTCAACCATCTACATCTATTTTGAATATAATAATAAAATAAAATAAAATAATTATTTTATAGAATATTATAAGCATATATATATATATATATATATATATATATATATATATATATATATATATATATATATATATATATATATATATATATATATATATATATATATATATATATATATATATATATATATTTATATATATATTTATATATTTATATATATATATATACATATATATATATATATATATATATATATATATATATATATATATATATATATATATATATATATATATATATATATATATATATATATATATATATATATATATATATATATATATATATATATATATATTTATTTATATATATATATATATATATATATATATATATATGTATATATATATATATAAATATATAAATATATATATAAATATATATATAAATATATATATATATATATATAAATATATATATATATATATATATATATATATATATATATATATTTGGCCCCCTTAGGGGGCCAGGACCCCGAGTTGGGATCCACTGCGGTTGGGATCTACTAACTAATCAAAACCATTTTTAACAAGTAGCTACATTATGTAATGAGACAAAAAGTTGTACATATCACAACAAACATGTCTTTGTAGGTAAAACACTTTCGTTGGGACTGCACCAGCATACTTTCACACCTTCATACATTCCTACACCCCAACTGAGCGTTGCCTTGTGTTACTTTTAGAAACGGTCACTAAATCCCGCTCATTCTCCTTCACTTCTCCCTGCTGGTGGAATGACCTCCCAATTGAAATCCGGTCCGGCACATCACTTGTAACATTCAGAAAACAATTACAAATCATAGGTGTCATTTACACTGGGGACGCTGGGGACATGTCCCCACCACTTTTTGAAATGGCTGATTTTGTCCCCACCACTTTTTGAAAGCATTTGGTTAAAATGTTCTGAAAAATCATGCGATACCTGTGCGACTACACTGCAAAAAAATGACTTTCTTACTTCGTATTTTTGTCTTATTTTCAGTATAAAATATAAACAAATTCTTAAATTCAGATGCTTTTTCTTGATGAGCAAAATGACCTAAGAAAATAAGTCTAGTTTTAGACAAAAAAAATTTAATCTAAG
This sequence comes from Paramisgurnus dabryanus, assembly GCF_030506205.2. NCBI lineage: Eukaryota > Metazoa > Chordata > Actinopteri > Cypriniformes > Cobitidae > Paramisgurnus > Paramisgurnus dabryanus. The sequence continues at coordinate 16,336,133 of NC_133340.1, forward strand.
TGAATTTGTGATTAAAACAAGCAAAAATATCTGCCAATGGGGTGAGGAAAAAAAACACTTAATTAAGCAAAATTTTCTCAACCCATTGGCAGATAATTTTGCTTGTTTTGATTGATTTAAAGAATTTTTTGATATTTTACTGAAAACAAGACAAAAATACTAAGTAAGAAACTAATTTTTTGCAGTTTACGACAGTGGTTTTGTGGTCCAGGGTCACATATGTTGCGTTTTATGCTTATGGTGTGTTTACTTTTACATATGTAATGAATTTCATTGCAATCATTGACTTAACGTGCTGGTGATTTTATCAGTATGGTGCTTTGGCACTGTTCAGTTGAGCTGGTGTTGTAGGGACTGTTACATGTGCAGTCGACATTGTTGAGGGTTTTATGCTAAGTATTTTTGTGTTGTTGACCGGCCTACGCTATGCCCATTTTTGATTCGCCATTATTCAATATTTTCCCCGTTCTGCTTTGATGTTTTTTCATCTGAACTTTTGACCCCACCACTTTTTAACACAAACTGACGCACTGATTTGCACACCCCCGCGAATCCATCTCTTCCAAAAATACTTGACATAGACATTGACCACATTTCATTTTCTTCTCCCTTTTAAGTAAAAAAATCCACTAAACGAGGCCATAACAAGACTAATAAAACCTCAAATCAGGCTATTAATTCCCTAACAAAGAGTAAATAGAAGTTTTGCATAATGTTATCTCTTGCTCGGCCCTCCTCCTGACGTGGATGAGGGGGTCGAGTAAGGGAGTAGTATGAAGCCCAGACAGGCATCAGGGAGATGGCTGACGCAGTCTTGTCTCCGTCTCCCCTTACTCCCTTACTCAACCGGTTTTTGATGACGTTCTGTGGGTATTGATTTGTAGTGTAAAGCCCACTGGTCTGGGGCGGGACTCTGGTTCTTGTGGGATTCAGTGAGCCGCCAGTTCTCCCTAAACCAAACTAAGAAGGGTCTGTCACAGGGGACAGAAAAAAAACTTTTTTTGTTTAGAAATAGTGAACTTGTATCTTGTTATGTACTATTGCCCCTCCCTGTGATGCATTGCTTTTGTTGTTTCCTAATCTTTGGACAAAAGCATTTGCTAAATGCCTAAATGTAAATGCACAAATGTAAAAAACATAATTTAGCAAAATCTTATTTTATTTAGTTAAATTCTGCTTTTCGTTACTGTGTTTTTTTTCCATCTCAGTGACTTAAATTATGGTGGCTTTTAGTTTTGTTGGTGGTATTTAGTCGTAAGTCATAAACTGTTTCTTGTATTGTTTATTAATAGCTTACTACTTTAAATTATGAATAATATTATAATATACAATCTATTCTTTTTAGCTATTCTTTACAAATTATAAAAAGTAGCTTCAATCACACTTCACCTATTTTTTTTTCTTTACAGGTAATATTTCAGATCCGGCCGTTGTCTTGGCCCCAGTGGGTGACTGTACTGAAGATGTCCCTTCCTGTTATTTTAATGGATGAAGGCCTGAAGTTCCTGGCCAGAAACTACATCGAGCCTGGTAGCGACCTGCGGCTGTACGAGGAAGACGGAGCTTCAGCTGGCATGACTGGCGCGCTGCGACGTGCCTTTAGGGGCGTGTCCTGGTCGTTCGTGCTGATCTCCGCCCCATTGCTGATCTGGATCTTCAGCCTTGACTCAGACATTACTAACATCTTCTGGGATTAGAAAGTAGTGTGTGCGCGAAAGTGTGTGTTAACGCGTGTGTGAGTCAGGAAAGTGATTGAGAAAGAGCAGAGACAGGAAGAGGAAGCTGAAACAATATAATTTATAAGCTGTTGTTAAAGGCTGAAGTAAAAATGGTCGTAAAGACCCAGTGAGGAGTGAATCTGGTGCTTAAAGTGAAATGCAGACGTATGAAAGAAGGCAGATCCAGGACAATCACACATAAAGGGATGCTGGGATAAGGGAGGACCGGAGAGGGAATTTAGTCATCAGATGGCTGTCTCATAGCTATCTACTTCAGCCTTTTCCTTTTTCAGTTTTTATTATTATTATTATTATTATTATTATTATAATTATTATTTTTATGTTGAAAAGTTCCATTTTAGCCTGAAGATTCAATTGGTTTCATTTTAAGCAGTTTGGCTGTAACATTGCAGATGCTGCAGTTGCTTGTCAAGACTGAATTACTTCTTGTTCATGATAAATGACACATATAAACCACATACCCTAATTTATAACTCTTGTCAAAGTCATTCTTTCATTTAAATGTATATGTCTTGTAGTTTATGAAGGCAAATGATGTTTAATAAAATGTTAACCTGTGGTGTTCTCAAATGAAAGAAGAAGGAAAGAAACCTCATAGTGTTCATGCATTTTTTCCCTTTGGAAACATGATACTATTTGCTTTTAGTAAAAAACAATATTCCTGATTCAAATCTTTTTTTATATTTTTTATTGAGAGTTTTTACTATTACTGCAGGGTTGGTACATTTAAACTTTATTTAGAAGTCACGGTCACGTTAAACTTTATTCGGTGTTTTGCTTTCTCACAAATGTACCACTGGCTTTAATATCTTTCACCGAATCCTATTTTTACATTTCCGTATTAAGTAATGTGATAGTTAAAAGCTATTTTCTGTTAGCTTTTCTCAGAAACTTTTTACAGCATCAAGGCGAAGCCTGCTTCCTGCTCCTGTCAGTCCTTATGTCTATGACATAAAAAGATTAAAATTCCAGATGTCAAAAAAACATTTCAGTCACAGCATTATCTCATGTGCTGCCTCACTCGTGTGGGAATTTTGGGAAACATGAAACTACTTTCGAAATGACTTTAGTAAACCATCTCACGTTTCCAATGTGACTGCTTTAGTTTTCCCACTGTCCTGGATGACATAGAGTTGCATGTGTTGGAGTCTTGCCCCTTTCAGTCACAACTCCTTAATGAAGGTTTTTTTTTTTTTCATTTTTACTAGTAAACACCACCATTTTTTTACATTTTACTGTGTTCTTACCTCAACTTAAACGAATTAATACATACCTATCTTTTTTCAATGCGTGCACTTTTAATCTTCATACAGCACGTTGTGAATGTGTTAGCATTTAGCCTAGCCCCATTCATTTCTTGGGATCCAAACAGGGATGAATTTAGAAGCCACCAAACACTTCCATGTTTTCCCTATTTAAAGACTGTTGCATGAGTAGTTACACGAGTAAGTATGGTGGCACAAAATAAAACTTTTGTTTGGAGCCATAGGAATGAATGGGGCTAGGCTAAATGCTAACATATTCAAGAAGCGCTGTACAAAATTAAAAGTGCACGTATTGAAAAAAGATTGGTGTTTATTAATTCATGTAAGTTGAGGTAAGAACATAGTAAAATATTGAAAAACGGTGGTGTTTTCCTTTAAGAACTGCTTAAGTTGCTTTCGGTTTTTACATTGTACTAAATGCAGTATTTGCTGTATTAATCACAAAGCCACAAAAATGAAGTCTTGTAAGTTTCAGGTAAGTCAGCTGACGTCAAGAGCTGATAGCAGAAAAGGATAAATCAGTTCTTTGCAAGTGTTTAGGATAGATATGTTTTAGGTGGTATTTAATATTTTATTCATAACCTCTGGTTACTCCACATCAGTTTTCCTTGTAATTCATTACCATGAGTCTTCTTTTAAATGTTTGTTGTACTCATTATAAACCATTCCCACAAAAATAATGAAAACAATAGAACAGATAGCAAAAGAATGGAAATAATGCTCTATATCTATTTGTTGTAAAAATTTTATTTTATTTAATAACGAAACAAAACTCTAATAGCATAATTATAATTTAATTGCTTTGATTACTGAGATTTTGTTTAAAATTAATATTTAAAATGAATCAGCTGTGTTTGTGTCTTGAAGCATTCACAACAATAAAAAATATAAATAATGCAAATACTAACATGTACAGCATATGAATGCTTTATTTATTTAAATATTACACATATTAAATATTAAAATATATTCTAGAAAGCATACATTCAGATATATATAAACACTGTAAAAATAATTTGCTGCTTTAAATTTTTTGTTGAATCAACTCGGATTTACAAGTAATTTCAACGTACTATTATTTATCTTGACTAGAGAAGAGTCGTTATAACTACAGCTGAGTTGTTATAACTTAAAAAATTAAGTTGACTTTTCTCAACTACATCTTATAAGTTGTTACAACTCATCTCTGTTGACATGACTTGTTAATCTAAGTTGATTTAACAAAAATTTTTAAGGAAGCAAAGAATTATATATATATATATAATTAACTTTAACAAAATATGGCAAGATGATCACTTTTTTGCCGTTAAGAAAGGCATATGTCTTCCAGCGATTGTAAACACATCAGAATGGCTTGAAGCAACTCAATCTTATTCCACATAGAGAGTTGTTGCACTTCAGAAGGACATGAAGCATCTGGTAGGTGGCATGTGTCTTCTTTTAAATATCTCTGCATCTATAAAAACAAAGATATAGTTAAATTACCTAATTTTAAGTAACTTTAACATGTTTCTGAAAGTGTAACATATTTCCTTACCTGTAAATTTTGAATTAGGCCTAGCAATTCCTTTTTGATCATGTCATTTGGAAAAGTTACATCACAGCTATAGAATCCTGCAAGCTGCTCCAAAACACCACACTTTGTCTGAAAAGTAGGAGAAACAATTTGTCAAAGCTGCCATTATTTACAATCAGAAATTTAGCAAATGTAAAACGCCAAGCGATAACTTACCTGTGTGCATTTGCTTTCCATAGGAAGTTCATTGTTTGCTTTTTCAAAAGTCGTGATCTGAAAATTGTAATAGAAAGAAATGTTCAATAAAATGATAATTAAGACCACATTTTAATGAAACATATCATAAACAAAACATTTACCTTTGTTATATCATTCAGCAATGCGAATATCCTATCAATCTGATGCTTTATATTGGAGCAATTTTCCGATTGCTTTTTGTCCGAATTGCGCTCATTCTTTCTGCCGTGCGGTGCAGAGCTTCCTGACCTCACACACAGCATCAGTACCAAGATGTAAATCCCAGAATGCACTGTAAAGACAAAACCCATCATTGGAATCATAAGAGTACAGATCAGATACATGCATATTAACCAGAAAACTAGTACACTTTATCTGACTAAACAATCATTTCATCTTTAATTGAGTTGCTCTGGATGTTCTTACTTGTTTCTCCTTTTTGATAGTATTGACACGGTTGGAGGTCTGTTTCTGTGACACTGCTTCTGCAACTGTCCTTGATGCTTCATCTTATATACTTGAGGTCTGCAGACTTACAGAGAAACCTACAGAAAAACTTCACGTAATGTCGAGTCATGTTTTCTTTTCACAGGCCAGTAAACGTGTGTTGTCTTGTGGGTGTGTAGTAATGTCGAATACACTTATGTCCTTTAGTTCATCAGAATTTTAACTCACAATTCATTTCTGTGGCTTGTACTCACAAGGAAACAGTGATGATGTCATTCTCGGATGGCTTTCATACCTACCAGCACTGTTACTTTTCCAGTCAATCTTAGGACCATCATTGCTGTTCATCTGAAGTATTAAATATACATAATTGTTTCCCAAAATTCCGTGCCGTGCTGTGACAAGATATCTGTTATGTGTCACATTGAGAAAACAATGTACGCTTTTCACTCTTAAAAATGTATGTCTTATGCGGTGCCTAGAGGAACCATTTTTGACTGTATGGTTCCATAAAGACTCTACGATATCCATAAAACCTTTCTTTTGTGCATAAGGTTCTTTGTATGGGAAAGGGTTAGACTATAAAAATAAAAAAATGAAATGATGCTTCTATTGCTGTGAAAGAGAACCTGTAGCACTTTTAAAGTGATAGTTCACCCAAACATTACAATTCGATCATCATATACTCATCATTATGTTGTTTTAATCCTGTATTAGTTTATTTATTCTGTTAATAAATTAAGATATTTTGATAAACGATGATGACCACACAGTTGACGGTTCACTGTAAAAAAATTATGTAGAAATGACAGTGTTACTTGCAGCTAGTTGCCGGTAACTTACTGTAGATTTAAATTTAGGTTATTTACTGGCAACATTTTGTTAAATTAAATTTTTTACATATTAACAAGTCTTTGTCTTTACAGAACAAAACTATACAATAACAGCCTCATGCAAAGCATTCTGGGAACCAGAAATCAACATCGACATTTTTCTGTTTCTTGCTTCAGATTTTGTTTCCCAGAATGCTTTGCTTGATGCTGTTATTTTAGTTTTACTCTGTAAAGACTTGTGTTTAATGTTCATTTAACTTTTAACAAAATGTTGCCAGTAAATTACATAAATTTAAATCTACGGTAAGTTACCGGCAATCAGCTGCAAGTAACACTGTAATTTTTACGGAATTGTTTACCTATTGACTTCCATAGTAGGAAAAATGAATACTACTATAGTAGTCAATGTGTGCTTACCATCAATTATCAAAATATCTTCTTTTTTGTGTTTGACAGGATAGAGAAACTCATACAGGTTTAGAATAGCATGAGGATGAGTATGGTGATAAAATTTTCATTTTTGACTGATTTTTGACTGAATTATCCCTTTAGCTGTAAGAACGTGTATGGCCCAAAGCATCCTAACACCTATAAATTCCTCTCGTGTGCTTGTTGAACACTGAAATTCAAAACCGTGTAACTCTCTGCTTCCTCTGTTCTGGGAAGACTAACCACTGGGTTAGGACATGGCTCTAGGGAGTTACTCTGAAACCAAACCAAGAGCATTAGTAGGGTCATGAATTTGGATGAAAATGTTTTAACTATGATTTTAGGTCTGGGCTTCACCAGTCGCGACCCTGCCTGTGAAAACCCAGTTAATGTCATTTTTGTAATTATATGTTCTTTACATAATGTAAAGAACATTCTTTGAAAATATAACCTTGATATCTTAAATAAAGACCATGACAAATACTCATCCAGGTTTAGATCACTGATCCTTTAATTTGTGAATAAAAAAGCTAAATCAAAAAGTTTTTTTTCTAAAACTTTGTAACAAACTGTTTTTGATCTAAATACACATTATATAATGCAAAAAGGTTTGAACATTATGGTGCGATTTCCCAGACAGGGTTTAGATTAATCCAAGACTACGCCTTAGTTATACTGTATGTTGGGTTAGTTATTAAAAAAGTAATTAATTTCTAGTTACAGTACTCATTACGGTAATACTTTACAATAAGGTTCATTAGTTAACATTAGTAAACATAACTAATAATGAACTGCACTTATATAGCATTTATTAATCTTTGTTAATGTTAATTTCAATAATTACTATTACTGCTCTGGCCCTCAAGGGTAAGATTTGGGGAACCCTGATCTAAACCCTGTCCTGGAAACTGCCCCCTAATGTTCAAACTTTTTAGCACTATTATATGTGTTATGTTATACAATAAAAAAATACATGGTAAATTGTGTTATTATATTACTGTACAAATTACTCTTTCCAATAAGTTTTTAATATAGTATTACTACTTTCTAAATCCTATTTGGTCAAATGATACAAGATAGGCTTGAAACGGCTTGAATAATCATAAAAGTACATAAATTATCCTGGTCACACTTTTTAAGGTCCAATTCTTATTATTAACTATCTATTAAATAATTTTGCCTCATAAAGTCCTAATTGCTGCTTATTAATACTCAGTAAAGTATTGGTGGGAATGGGGTAGAATTAATTTGGGTTTTGCTCTTTGCTGATCCAGGCAGTTTTTACTGTTGTTGTTATAAAATATGTCTTTCGTTTTGTGCCTCCTGTGTAGGTTGTCAATTTTGCAGAAAAGTTTGCCATTCTCCCTGTTTACAGACAGATGAGCGCACGTGTACACGCTGATGACGTATGGTGTCTGCGTGGACTCGCTGCACGGTGGGCATTCAAATTATGCTTACGTATGATGAGGGATAAAAAAGGCAACGTCCGTTCAGACCGAAATCTTGGTTGAAAATGTTTTGGTCCTACGCGTTTGCCGCTTATTATATACAATTATATACATTTCTACAAATAAATTTAAACAATTTAACACAGTGATTGCTATCAGGATGTGAGGAGACTTCTAACCAGCATAACTAAAAATGTTTCAGGATCAAATCTGTTACCCTACCTTTAAGGATGTGTAGAACAAGGTTTTGCAAATTCAGGCATCATATATGCTTTTAAGGAATTAATAAATGGCCAATATCTTAGTAATATTAATGCTAATAACCAGCCAGTTAATAGTAAGAATTTAAAACTACACTAGACTCGAGTGTTCCCATCATTCTTATTAACTCACAAAAGTATTTAAAGTGAAACGAATAAATAAAAATCATGTAACGTTAGACTTTAAAGTTTGACGTTAAATCCACTATTGTATTATTGTTCTACAGTCCATGCATTTAGTTAATTTGGATCAAAAGTAATTAAATTACAAGCAAAATAAGAGTAATCTCTTACTTTACTTTTTTAAGGAAAAAGTTCTTAAATTACAGTAACTAATTACTTACACCCAACACTGATTATATAAGACATTAAAGTAGTTTTTACATACACACCTTACACAAAAACATTACTGATGTGCATCTTGAGGCAAAAGAATAGCACTAATAAATTTTAAGATATGTCAGTGCAAGCTGATTTCAGTCAAGGACAACTTAAACAAGCATTTAAAGGTGCAGTTTGTAAATTTTAGCGGCATCTAGTGGTGTGGTTGTGAATTGCAACCAACGGCTCAGTCCACTGCTTACCCCTTTCTTTTGAAACAAATAGTGAAGCTACGTTAGCCGCCCACGGACAAACATGTCATCATTGGAGAAAACTTAGTAAAAAGTTTGTCCATTAAGGGCTTCTATAGAAACATGGCGGCCCAAAATGGCAACTTCCATGTAAGGGGGACCCTCGGTATATGTAAATATAAACGTCTCATTATAAAGGTAATAAACACATAACGGTTCAATATGAAAGGTCTTTATACACCCCTGATAATATAGTTTTGTATATTATTTTGCATTTCTGTCAAGAGATCCTTCTAAAAATTACACACTGCACCTTTAAGTTCTGTCTGGGAAACTGCCCCCAGAAATGTCATGATTTAAGAAATTCTGTATGATTTATATCTTCTTAGTATACATTTTGAAGTTACTTTTAGGGACTATCAAGGGTAATTATGATGAGTTGCCAAACTTGCCATTCAGTTGTGTTACTCACGAAAACCTGTGGAACATAAAGTAATTGCCTGCTATACTCAATTTGCAATTACATATACAGTAATAGATTAATTGACAATGTTGACAGTGATTTAAAAGGTGTTAAAGTGGCCATGATATGAAAATCTGACTTTTTCCATGTTTAAGTGCTATGATTGGGTCCCCAGTGCCTATCAACCTAGAAAATGTGTTAAAGATCAACCCAGTAACTTTTGGTAAGTTTTGGTAAACCATTCTCTGCAAGCACATGAAAAAATAGGTCGTTGAAATTTGGCTCTCCTTATGATGTCATAAGGAGCTTTTATTATAATAATACCACCCCTTAATCTGCACTATCCAACCACAGAATTGCCATTTAGTGCAGAGAGAGAGAGAGAGAGAGAGAGAGAGAGAGAGAGAGAGAGAGAGAGAGAGAGAGAGAGAGAGAGAGAGAGAGAGAGAGAGAGAGAGAGAGAGAGAGAGAGAGAGAGAGAGAGAGAGAGAGAGAGAGTTTGAGCTAAAACTTCACATTATGTGCTCTGGGAACACCAAAGATTTATTTGACATCTTTTGTGACATGGCCCCTTTAAATGTGGAAAGATCACACTCGACTTTCTGTAGTATCTGATAAATACACAATAATGTAATTTAATTATAGCCTATTTATTAAATTGTCATTTAATTGAGAGTACAGATAATGCTACATTCAATATTGTAATGAAAAAACAACATATTTTTTCTTATTTAATGCTATTAAAACGTGATGCATGTGGTTATGCGGATGGACTAAAATAAATAGCATAAAAGCAACGATGGTTTAAAAAACAGAAAACTAATGAGAAACCAATAGATAAAACGACACGAAAAGATGCGCCGGGAAATGACTGGCGTATCATATGCACGAAAAATTGAAATTTGGCGTATTACTGCACGACTTTTCAAATGCGTGCTATTTATACGCATTTCTTTAGAATGGGTTGAATATTTCATCCAGTTCATTCATTGACATTGCCGTGTAAGTAAAAATATAATCATGACCACATGAGGGCGTCGATATAACTGCTAGCCACGCTCCGGATCCATGTGTGCGCTGTTGGAAAAGGCTATTAATTGCATGCAGTTAGGTGGGGAGGAGGTTCAATATCTGGTGCCATTTATAGACAAAAAGAGCAGAGAGAGAAAGAGAGAAACAGAGAGAGAGAGCATGCTCGCAAAACTTGACGTATCCTCTTTACTTTACACCAAAGTGCAGGTACAACTGGAAGTGCAACATAAAAACTGCATTATTACAACAGCGTCCTGAAAAAGAGAAACAGCATAGAGGACAATCACACACAAGATATTACTCTAAATATCAATTTATAACAACTGGTAAGTTTATTCTTTCATTCGCCGGCGTGTGTTTAGCGTTAATACGAACTGTGCCAATTGACAAGTTGGTATTATTATTATTAATAGCAGTATCAGTATTGTTTTTGTTGTTATTATTATTATTATTATTATTATTATTATTATATGCACAAATAAATACCAATAACAACAGTTAGTTAATGAATTTGTTTATTTAATTGCATATGTATAAACAAAATGCATAAGCCATAAAATCGAATTTCTTATTTAAGCTTGACTACTTTGTTCTGTATTGAAAATAATTTTAGTAACAAGGTGCTTTGGAGCACACATCAGGTTAAAAAAAAACCTATACAATACCGAAATAAACTTTAATATCCCATTCATTTTAAGTGCTCACATGAGCGCGAGGTGTTTTTTTCCCTTTAGGAAATGAAGTGCTCACAAGACATTTACAGTAACCACGCGGTCCCGAAGAGAGGGACACAGTGTGAACGGAACAGCTGTGTGTTTGCGTGCTTGGGCGTGTGTGCGCGCAGAACACGTGTGTGTGTGCGTGGGCGCGTGTGTTTGTGTATGTTTGTGGCGTCATTACTTTGTTTAGTGGTCTTTGGCCTCTGGAGCTCAGGTCATTCAATATTCTCATTACTGGACGCTTTTAATAGTGTAAGTGATATCTGAGCACTTTAAATTGCTACATACATCATTTGGGAATCTTTCTATGAGGGGTGTGTATTCTGCATAAATGTAGATAATACTTCAGCATTTATTTATTTTTTCAGCTCATGCCAAGTGCAATGTGCATTTCAATAACTGACAATAACAACAATTTATATAGTAATATATATTAGGCTATAAGTGATTCATTCAAACGGAGGTGTTACTGTTTCCCAGTTTAATTGCAGATAAATTTGTGAGACAGGATTTGTTATCACATGATCTGAAATCACATTTTTAAATCAAGATTCCTATTTTATCTCATTGCTTAACTAGATATTTTTTAATTGCAAAAAAAAACAAATTTTTTTTGCAATAACCAAATAACCAATAACCAATCTGATTGGATACAAACCCTGTGACATAAAACAATAAAGCATGAGAGGTGTCAACGGTATTTGCATTTTATAATTTTCATTTGCGTAGATATTTTCCAGAACTATCAGAACAGATCTGCACACAATGATCTCCCAATATGAGTTTTCAATTTCAGATTTATATATTTTGCTATTTGATTACATGCCTCAGTCCCTCTCTAGATTCAACAAAAGGATTAAACACAGCAGCTTTTTCCACATGGTGTTGTCAGTTCAACAAGTCTCACTTCTGGTAAGATGCCCACGGTGTGCCATGGTGATGCTCTGTGGCTATTTCTAGTTTCGGCAGGTCAGGGGGTATACGGACATGTGCTTCAGCCGGTCTCATCTGGTCTTAAACTCGTGTGACAGGCATGCAAGTCCAAAAAAACTGTTCAAAACAAATAAACAAATCACATGCATATTAAGATTCAAGTAGACACAAAGAGATGACAACAGAGGAACTGTATACTGAATACTGAAAGTTATTTGATGTGGGGTGTGAAACAACTTTTAACAATTTAACGGATAAAAAGCACAAAATCACATTAATATCACAATAATACATTTTTGTAAGGTGTCAGCTATTTAAACAGAAATAGTACATTGATATCATATAGCCATATATTAAACAAACTTGAAATGACAAGAACAGGTGTCTTTCTTGTGCTAATACATTTCCTTCCTTCCCACCGACTGCCACTGAAGGTTACTGCGGGCCAACTTTGTTTGGACACCTCTGCTTAAGTTTATGTCCAAAGCCACAATGTCCAAATTCACTTGTGATCTCATGAAATCTTAAAAACAAAACCAGAAGGGAATCGTTTGTTTTGGGTGAGATCAGTAAGGTTAATGTTAAGGGAAGTGGGCTCGAATTGAACACGGACCTGGTCCCCTCATGTTCCTTATTCTGAAAAATGCCGAACTGGGGTTCTGTGTTGCAAATGTCCTATAGTCCTCTGCTTGTCTTGCTTATGGTTTCTCCATCATTCGTTCTTTTGTAGTGCGATGGCTCCGTCACTCTCGCAAGCCTACAGGAGGCGCTGGTGGATGGCTATCACGGCAGTCGTAGAGAACCTGCTCTTCTCTGCTGTGTTGCTAGGATGGGGTTCCCTCCTAATCATGCTGAAGAACGAAGGCTTCTACTCACACCTGTGTACAGGTATGTGACTCCATCAATGAATTGGGACGGTGCCAGTGGTTTCCGGTTCCTGTCATGGGGACTCCGCATTTTGAGATTTTTTCTGCTAGTGATCCGATGATTTGCACTAGATGTCATAAATAATGGAGAGATCCTTTGAGTCCTCAGGCCTAAAAATGGGCCCCGCTTATTTAGGGCCCATGTTAGGTAAAATATTTCTTAAAGCTACTGTACCGGTTTAACTCTTTCCCCACCATTGACGTGTTATCTCAGTTATCTTATTTTTTGTGAAAAAAAAACCGTGATCCTGATGAGTTTTTATGTCAATCTGTAATACCGTGACTATCCACTAGATGGCACTTAGCCAATTTATAAAAAAAAATACTAATTTTAAACTTTGTGTATGTTTTGATAATCATTCAGAATCTGATCTCTAACAAAATTCCTTCACAAAAATGCAATTATTTCAGCTTTATGCTACAAAAATTTTTTTATAGAAAAATACTCATATTTAAGAGTTTATAAGCAGAGAAATATATAGATAGGATGAAACATTTTTTCCGTTTTGTTTGTTTGTTGTTTGTTTGTTGTTTGTTTGAGGGTTTGCAGGGGGTTTGTATGTTTATATATTTTAGAAGAAAATTTTCCTGGAAGGCATTTTGTGAAACTTTTGTGAAAAATGGCATATACTCATTTCCTGTCTTGTCGCTAACAGACAAAACTGACTTTAACACAACTTTGTCTCTTTCTTTGATGTTAATAGAGAATGAAACAGAGAGTCACACAAATGTAAGCTTGACTGAAAGATTGCATTGGCTGAGCTGTATTGAGCAGGAGGAGATTCTGAATCTGGGCTTTACGATTGGCTCGTTCATCATCAGCGCGGCCACACTGCCTTTAGGAGTCCTGATGGACAAATTTGGGCCACGTCCGCTCAGATTGCTTGGCAGGTGAGACCTCAAAGTTTGTTTTCAATCATTGATTTTACATTAATTTCAATCTTTGACATCAAGGCTATATTTTTACAGAATGTTTTTAACATAACGTATTATGATTTCATGTAGAAAACAGTAAAATTACTTTTTCCCAGACGGGTCACGGATTTGTGAACATCTATTATAGTCACTGTGCCCAATATAGAACAGATGGCACATGTGTTAACAAAATCAAAGGTTAAACTACATCTCACAATAAAAGTGCCTTTATATGAATGTTATATGATTGATTTCCAGGGAATACACATCATAAAATGTATAGTCACTTTGGATAAAAGCATCTCCCAAATGCATAAATGTAAAATCTCTTTCTATCACTTCTGTAGTTCCTGTTTTGCATTCTCCATGGTTTTAATTGCTCTTGCAGCATATGATCCTACAGGTCAGTATTAGTGTTGCGTACGAGTAGTGAACATTGTGAACTATTCTATGGCTTTTTATGTATCGCAGATAGTACAATATAGAAAACCACATAAAGATAAAACATTGGATCTGTAATTGGTCTGTATAAATTATTTCCGAGTACTAAAGTCATCTCCTTTACAGTGTTATCAGCTCTCATATTCATTGCCGTCTCTATGAATGGGTTCGGAGGGATCTGTTTAACCTTCACCTCACTGACAGTAAGACACTCACATGAAGAAACATAATATTCACAGTAATGAAATACATGAACTGTCTCTTATGTCACCATTCACATAAACAGAGAGCAGTGCAAACACATAAACCTTTCAGCATGTGTGTTTGCCTTTCTGTATGTATAAATCATTTAAATTGATATATAAATATATTTGACAGATATACAATATTTAAATGACATTTTACTGAGGTACAAAAAGTTTTGTAGTCTGTGGATGAATTGCTTGTGATTTGTAAGGTGAAATGAGAAAAGTTTACTCCCTTTTAAATACACTTCATTATTTATTTATCTGAATGAAAAAGCTGCTTGTTAATGCTTCATGTGCATGTGTATGGTATTTAGTGCTGTTTTTGGCATGCTGATCTCGGCCAATCAGAGGACAGATATGACTTCACGCCCTCAACTCCACCAAACCCACCTTCTCCCTACCCTATACCACACTTGGACATTCATTAGACTGTCCTTGCGCTCTCTCTCTCTCTCTCTCCCCCCTTGTGTTGTGTTAGTGGGATTTAGGATTTGGGGGTTAACTTGTGTTGTGTGTGTGTTTATCTACTGGAAAAGTAGTGTTGTTAAAATGCCTTTAGTATACCGCAAGGTTAATTTGGTTTTGCCTTTTAAATAAGTTTTTATTTTCTAATAATATTCCTAACTTAGTTTCTAAATGAATCTTTTCTGTTTCTCTTTCATGTGATCATAACATTTAATAATTTTAAATGATTATTACCATGTTATCTGGGTTGCAGACATGAACCTTATTGTTTAGAAAGTGTGATGATAGTGTTAAAATAAGAAGCTGCAACTTGCACATAGTTATGTTCCCACTTATTCTGTAGTTAAAGGCCATTTCATATTAATTCAACTACTAATGCTCTCTAGTGGGAGTACACAAATATTACAGTTGAATTATATTATAATAAAAAAGTAAAATAAAATAAAATGTTCTGGTTGTAACATACTTAACATGCATTTATAATACATTCATTCATTCTACTTGATTCTCTCAGTTGCCGAATATGTTTGGAAATGTGCGCTCGACGATTCTCTCACTTATGATTGGCTCTTACGCCTCCTCTGCTGTAACCTTCCCAGGAGTTAAGGTAGGGGCCATTTATAGTGCAAACAACCACAACATCAAACACTTTAAAGGGGACATACCATGAAAATCTGACTTTTTCCATGTTTAAGTGCTATAATTGGGTACCCAGTGCTTTTATCAACCTAGAAAATGTAAATAAATTTGGCTACTCTTGTGATGTCAGAAGGGGATAATACCGGCCCTTAATCTGCACTTTCAATCACGCCACTGCCATTAAGTACAGAGATCAGCTCATTTGCATGTTAAAGGACACACCCAAATTATCTCTATGATATTTTGGGCAAAAACTTCACATATGTACTCTGGGGACACCAAATATTTATTTGACATCTTAAAAAAGTCTTGTGAAATGTCCCCTTTAAAAAAGTTATGCACATTTTTCCCATAAATTCAGCTTTTCACCCTAAATTCTTTTATCTGTTTTGCCCTTTAGCTGATCTATGACCTAGGTGTGTCATTTTGTACGATTTTCTGGGTGTGGGCGGCCTTTGCCTGTCTCGTCTTTGTCAACTGCTTTGTCAACTGGCCAGCAGAATCTTTTCCTGCACCCGAGGACATCAGATACAGGTCAGTACATGTCAAATACACTCATTACGGACTGTATATGGTCAAAAGTTCAAAGCTCACGCTATTTCTGCTTATCTCGTGTTAATCTTGAGTACCTATGCGTCCTTTATACAGTATATCCAGAGAGTCTTTAGTTTTATTATAACACACACAAACCATCATCCAACTATCTCTGGATGACTTAAGATTGCATGTTTGTGTTGTTTACTTTATTTGCACTTACGCGTCAAAACACAGACATTTAATGCAGTTTTGTTTACCGCCTACGACTCATGACCCTGTTGGGACCGCTCCATTTCAATGAAATCCATCATTAAACAAACACATACGCACAACACTGCTACCCTAGATAAACAAACTATATCCACTGTTTACATAAGGATGGGTGCTTTGGGAAGCTGAACGAGCTTACATTTTCCTCACAAACAACAACACACTTTTTTGGTGATGTTGATTTCATGTCAACTCTTTAGTGTGTGCGCTATTCCGGTTAAAGTGCCCAAATGACTTTCACTGTACTTCCAGCACATAAAAGAAACAAAGCAAGAATGAAAGTCTCATGTGCGGAAAAAAAAACTTGTACGAACCCCCGGCACAGAAATACTCTGTCATACATCCAACTGTTTTTGACACTTTTCCTATGTTTAGCCTTAGTAATCCAACTCTTAAACAGTGTTAATAAGTCATAATGGATGAAATAGCTTTAGACCCCCGCTTTAAGTTCATACCTGTTCATTGTGTTTATAGCCATAACAAAATGCTGTTTTTTCTTAGTAAAAGGGTGACATTGAGAGGTCAAGTAGTGGACCATAAGATGACTGGAGATCGCTCTTACAGTCACGTGATTACCGAAGAACAGGAAGTGACCAAAAAACTGCCTTCAAATGATGAAGCGTACCACAATGGAACAGCATCGCAGACTCAGGGTAAGTGACAAAAACACAAAACTTACCTATAAAAAACATTATGTTTCTAATTGACTGATCTTTATGTTTTCACTGTTTATGGGACAACAGGATCTCCACCTTTCAGACGTTCCGTGTGTTCGCCAATCTTTCTGTGGAGTCTCATCATCATGCCGATGACCCAGCTTCGTATCATATTTTTCATGGGTGCCATGAATAAGATGTTGGAGTTCCTGGTTACCCATGGTGACCCTGACCGTGAGGATCAACTTTAAAAATTACTTTTGTTTATGAACAGATAAATATGACAGCTACAGTAGCAAGTAAGTGTATAGTAAACTTTTATTAAAATTGTGTGTGTTTTAGCCTCTGAGGAGTTGATAAACGAGGCAGAGGATCAAGGTAAGAAAAATCATGTTACTTTTAAATATAGATTCATATTTAGGATAGGGGATACATTTACATTTATGCATTTGGCAAAGTGATTTATTCAAGCCCTACATTTGATCAGTATATGAATTGAACACACAAATTAAATGCAAATTCTTTACAGTGGGTTTCTACTCGTCCATCTTCGGCACTCTTCAGCTGCTCTGTCTGGTGAGCTGTCCTCTCATTGGCTACATTATGGACTGGAGAATGAAGGAGTGTGATGATGAAGTGAATCCAGCAGATGGAGCTATAAGGTAGAAGCAGAGCAATAGTGAAATGTACCATTAGTGATATCATGTCATTCTTATGACTTGTATTCCCTATTTTTCTTCTTCAGTCAGTCTGGGCCTCCGAAGAGGGACAGAAAGATCCAGAAACTCACCAATGCCATCAGAGCTTTCAGCTTTACTAACCTGCTGCTGGTCGTGTTTGGTATCATCTCCCTCATAGATAACCTACCCATACAGGTTAGACACATACAGTGGGATCCAACAGAATAGGTCTGTTTAATTTTTTTTATTGTATTAACTGAATTGGTAACACTTTTTTAAAGGGGTGTTCATAAGACCTTCATAATCATGACATGACATAAATATGAAGGAGATTTTATGCACGTTTATCACAACTGTCATTAAGTGTCATTCATGAATTATGTCTTTTTTAATGCAAAGATGACAATGTTTAAGACGTCTTTGTTATGACAACTTGACATTAACAAATACATTATAACTTGTCATGACAACTTGACATTACCAAGACAACATAACTGACCACTTTTTACCAGTAATACAAATTGAATTTGTCATTAAGTGTTAATACTCTGTAAAATAGTTTTATAACAGCGTCATGAATATTTTTCTTGACCTCAACTACAGTGGTACAAATATAATTTGTCATTAAAATGTCATTAAGTAAGGGATAATGTAGAGGCAGCCGGTAGTTATCGGGAAATAAGCCCCGACAGTGTGATCAGGACCCGACGCGAAGCGTTTTTTCTACTTGTCACATAAGAAAAAAAACGGACATGAATATGAATTTGAAACATTTTATTGGCATATTTGTTTTAAATGAAAATTTTTATCCTTCGGCGAAACTTTGCACAGATGCATAAAATGATCGTAATACCTTATTAAGATCCTCTGCTTCATACTTGTCTGTCTCCATTTTTTCTCTTTTAGCCAGTCTTTGAGAAGTTTTAATGCCCATTCTGTATTTTTTTGTGTGTTGGCTTCGTAGCTGTCATGCTCTATTTTGTCAAGTTCAGTCTTAATAAGCTGTCTGTGTCGTGGTTGTCCAGTGTTTGTCACAAGATGGCGATAACAGTAATCTTTATTGATCTTTATTGGCGCGGAGCGATTTTACTCGTACAAGTAGTACGCGTTATTACTTTGGAGCGGTTATTATTTGAAAAGAACGAACCTGCAAATGTCTCAACTGACCAATCAGAATCAAGCATTCCAGAGAGCCGTGTAATAAGTGTTAATAACAGTTTTATAACAACATCATGCATATTCTTCAGTTCATAATGTTTTTTTAAGTTTCTTTAATGTGTTTAAGAAATAAAATCAATCATTCAATAATAATAGTAATATTAATAATAATAATAATAATAAATAAAATTAATTAAATTATATTTTATTGCATTTGGAGACAGAATCACCTAAAATTAAATAAAAATAGTACAACAATGGGTTAATCATGCAGCGTTGGGTCCACATCGCTGGAAAAACAGTTTATTACATTAATTCAATTCAAGTTTTTCTTCTATGTCAGAACATTCTGTTAGTTGTCAGTTTTTTGTATTGTTCACATACATAAAGTTAAATATAATTTTTTGACGTGTCTGTTACATTTTGTTAAGGTATTTTAAATTATTTGAGAGTAGTAACACTTAATGACATTTAAATGACAGTTTATGTAATCTTAACACATAAAGGTAGTTTTTTAAGTTTGATAATTATTCTGCTATGTCATGTTTATGACAGATTTATGACAAGTTATGATGTATTGGTTAATGTCAAGTTGTCATAACAAAGACATCTCAAACAATGTCATCTTTGAATTAAAAATGACATAATTGAACAAATGACACTTGGATAAATGGATAAATGTGCATAAAATCTCCTTCATGATTATGGACATGGTCATGATTATGAAGGTGTCATGTCAGTCTTATGAACACCCCTGCAAGTAAAGTGTAACCACCAAATTTTATAGATATATTTTTATGCCATAACATTTCTTTGATTTACATATTTCTAAAATGTATTTCCACATTTAAATTAGATTTGAATCCCAGATTTTCAGTGATTTTCAGTTTTAGATTATTGGACCTCACTGCAGTGTATACAAGTTAAAACTTTATTTGTTCATTTAAAGTAACATAAAAATATATGTTGATTTGACATCAGTGTATGTATCTCTCTGTCCCAGGTGGTGTCTTTTATTTTGCACACTGCAGTCAGAGGTTTTATTCACTCGTGCTGTGGCGGCCTCTATGCTGCTGTGTGAGTTTCCTTTCAATCACAATCCATACAATTTTACAATCAAGGGTAAAACTACCTAAATATGTCCCACTATATCTCACGGAAAAGATGTCTGCATGAGCTCATAATAATAATATTAAAACAATAACTATTGTTTTAGTGAGTTACTATTTTAAAGTTTACAATGTAGTATAGGTTAAATTGTATTGTGAGAACAATTGCAAATGTGAACAAACCAGAGAATATTCACTAAAAGTTGTTGGAGCGGTCACAAATGCTTTGAAGGTGCCAAAGAATGCATTGAAATAATCTGTTAAATTGTTATTTGATATTTAAATAGAAGGTATGTACATTTATTCAGTGCAAAAATTATCCAGAAACGTTTTTACATGTCAATTTAGGATTTTTCCTTTTCCTTTTTGCCCTATCTGGAAGGGTCATGAAAAATAATGTTGAGCTCTGCTCAGATTGGCTCTGCTCTGCGGCTCATGCCAGTAGCTCACATCAGTTTTTTATTCTATGGCACCTTTAATGTTTAAAAAACAAAATGTAAAATATCATGAATGTAAATAACACTTATGAACTTCATTGTAACCTGTGAATATTTAACAATTGCATTGTGTTCTGTCTTTAAGCTGTTTGTTATTTATGTGCTCAGCTACCCAACCAATCACTTTGGCACTCTGACGGGGCTTCAGTCCATGATCAGTGCTGTGTTTGCCCTTCTACAACAACCACTCTTCATCCTAATGTTGGGACCATTGAAAGGTGATCCTTACTGGGTAAGAATACACTATAATTTTTAAAGCAAATCAAATATCAATGGATATTTTACAATTATACAGTAAAATGTGAGGATCCACTTAAAATATTCAATTGACTTAAAAATGTACACTTTTTCAACTTAAAATTTCACTTTTTTAGTTGAATTGACTAAGTGTTACCAATTGGAGTAATATCCAATTTTTGACTGTTTACAATGTTAAATAGTACCAACATTCATATGAGGAGTGTTTGAACAAATGAATTGCCAAAAATGACACATTTCTCTTATTGTTCCTCTATCAACAGATCAACTTTGCTCTGCTTTTGTTCTCTTTGGTTGGATTCTTTATGCCGGGATATCTCATCTACCATAGAAGACAACTCATAAAGGAGAAAGCAATGAGGGATAATCTGTCAGTGGGCCAATCAGCACAGGAGAGCGTCAGTCTCAAGCAAACAAATGGTTCCTCAAAATATCAAACTAATGGAAATATCTGAGGTTACTAAGTTTGAGATGCGTGTGAATTATTACAGAAATACTCGTCTGATTATGACAATTTTTGTTTCACGGCGCTTCGAAAACTGAAAAATTGGGTTTGTCTTGTAAAGCAAAATAACTGACAGACAAAAGTGGGTAAACCTCTCAGAGTTTTTTTTCAGTGTTTGCTATACTAAGCACTGAAAGTCATTTTTCTTTAAAAGTCTCACCGTTATCAGAAATACGTTTACGGTGTTTTCTTTGCAGTACTCAAAAGAAACCTTCAGTATTATGCTACTTGCCTGGCTGACAGTGATTTACCTTATAGTCTGAAGTTTGTCTTTGTTTGCTAAAATATCTTCTTTATAATTTCACAGATACTGAAATGTTCATGAAAATGATAGTAGAATAACAGGGAGGGGTTCAGTATCTTTAAAAGCATCTTAACCTCCTCATATTCAGATGCACTTCCTGCCAGATTGAGGCAGTTGTCCTCACCAAAGGCAAAAAAAAAAGGGGGATTTGATTCCGGGATAAATATAACAGTGTCTCAATGGAATGGCGAGAAAAAGACTCTACTCAAGGTCATGGCCTTTTTTCGTCATATTGTCATCATATAACTGGGAAGTAGAAGGCTGTAGTTCAAACCAGCCGTTCTCTGTAGTCCTTGAAAAGTGAATTCTGTTCAAGAAAATATATTGCTTGGCTTTGAGCTTTGTAATTTGGCAGGTGTTATTAAAGTTATTAATTTAAGTATTACTATAGAAAGTACCTTTGCGCCTAAAGAGTTCATGTTAGTACCTCTAAGGTACTTATTGCTACCAAAGAGTGTATATTAGCACATAAAATGTACATATTGGTACCAAATGTATACACTTCAACGTAAAAAAATAGCTGTAATATTGCATCTGGTTGCCAGTAATTTACTGTAGAAGATAAAGACTGAAAATGTTTCATTTTCATTTAACTTTGAACAAACTGTTACCAGTAAATAACATAAATGTAAAATCTACAGTAAGTTACTGGCAACCAGCTGTAATTTCTACAGATTTTTTTTTACAGTGCTCTATATCTAAATGATACATATTAGGACTTTTTTTTAAAGGGTACTGCCTTGTTTTCTGAAAGTATACAAATGCACGTTATTTTAAAGGAAAAACATGTTTGTTTCCATAAAAAAAACTTCAAACTGAATTGTATAACTTTTCATGTCTTTAGTTTAAAACAACTTTCACCTTACATTTTATTGGTTAATGTTTATCAAGAGCCAAATACCCTTAAGGCACTACGGTCTAATGTTAAGAGCAATGAATTGATGTTTCACACTCTTAAAAATAAAGGTTCTTAAAGTGTTCTTCACAATGATGTCATAGAAGAACCATTGTCGGTTCCCTATAAATACTTTAAAATTAAAGTTTCTTAAAAAAGCTATTTCTTTCTTTACTTACATTTAATGAGAATTTTTTTTCACTATAAATAAACAAAGTTTCTGTGGATGTTAAAGGTTCTTCATGGAACGATACAACCAAAAATGGTTCTTCTATCTATGACATCATTTATAGCACCTTTATATTTAAAAGTCCTTGTGATTTAATGGTATCTAATGTTTGTGCAGGTTACAGACATATTCAGATTTACTAATGCGAATAAACGGGTGTTGTTTGTTTATTATGTTTGTGAAGGTATTGTTTAGTCCCTTTTTGGTAAATGGGAAACCTTATAGGTAAACCAGGGGCCTCATTTATAAAGCGCACATTTGATCAAAGACAAAAATCCATGGCAATGTTCATATTTATTCTTTGGTGAGGATAAGTATTAGAGTCATCAGGGTCTGAGAAGACATATGCATTTTTGCCTATCCGATTGCTGCAGGTTTTTGGAAATATAAGCAGTGTTGTAGTGCAGATATACTGAGCATACCCAATTCTGTATTAGGTGGCATGGGGTATACCCAATTCTAAATATTAATTGATAATATTAATTTCATAATTATCCTTATGCTGAGAAGTCAAGCAGCAGAAGTGACAATACCGGCCCAATATGGGGTGATCTGAATATGCAAGACAAGTCTTACATGTCATTGTTTATAAAACAGGACGTTCAACCCTTAAAATGAGGGCATAAATTAAGAGCAACTTACCCACTTCTTTAGGTACTACTACACCACTTTTTTGCTGCTCAAAGAGGATTTAAACATTGACAGACGCTCTTTTATATGTGAATGACATTAATTGTATATTCATTTTCATTTAATGCATAAATAATAAATCAAGATCGCAAGTATTTCACATTTGAAAAGTAAGGCATAAACCCCTTATTTTGTGTAACCATTCGTTTTTTGAATCACAAGCACTTAGGAGGAAAATATAACGCATTTTATAAATGAAGCCCCTGATCTCCTATCCAGACTCTCAGGTCTGGTAAATAATGCTTTACGTAATGTCACTTGTCTTGACATGATGAATCATTATTTTGTGTTTAAATTTAAACCTGTTGTCTTGTACCTCTGTTTCTTCTTTGTTTGTTTTAAAGGTTCTTAGTAGATACATCTTTATTAAATCTGTGTCTTCACATTGGACACTGTGGAAATGCTGCTTTAAAGAAATAATAGATGGGTCATTTTATCTTGTTAATCCAGAGGAGAGTTTGCACTTTATTCTTTGTTTATGTTTAATTGCCCAGTAAAAGATATGAAGAAAAGTCTAGAAAATATGTGTTATATATACTATATATGTTTTCAATGTATCTGTTGATTTTCCAACAAAATGGTGCTTGCATTGGTCATGCGGTGATTGTAAATGTGCTTAAAGAAAAACTTTTAAATCAGACAATTTTTCTGTTTTTTTTTATTTGTAAAACATGTTCTTAAAAAGTTGAATGAAAATGTATAAATTTTTCATCATACTCATAAATAGACACAGAGGCACTTTGACGCTTCAACACTTAGAAATGTAACGCATATGATGGGTTACCGATAATACATTAATGATGTCCTCACACACATACAGTATATACAAACTGCAAAACATTAGAAGTGTAACATCTGTTGAGGCCCAATCTTTCAGGTTGTGCTTCAACTCCCTCCTGTTCGTCTGTGAACCAGGCATTTTTTTTTATCTCAGATTACTGCTGCTGGACTGAGACCCTGTCATACCTGGGTGATCAGGACTATGGCGATTCTGAAAACAGAAATAACAATCGATATGAACAGATTCCATCGTATGTATCAGTCCATGTTTAATCACAATTTAAGTGCTAAACTAGACACTACATAATAATATTGGCTTATAAATAAACTCTTGAACGTGCACAGGCCAAGGTCAAGATTTTTACTAAATAATATTTACATGTGATTTGTTTCTCATATTTGTAAAAAAAATGAGCTTAGGTCAGCCTTTACCTTCTTCTTCTTCTTATCTTTCTTCTTTTTCTTTCTGTCCGGGTCATCATCTTTCTTTTTCTTCTTCTTCTTATGGTCTGAATCTGAAGGAGTTTCTGTAGTAAAAAAGTGTAAGTTTTTATCTACGAAAGCATGCATCTCCCTCTTTATGTGAACGTGTTGTGTATGACCGTCACCTGGTGGTAGGGGATCCTGCGGTCTGTGATGCTTATGCTTGTGTTTGTTCTTCTTC
Source organism: Paramisgurnus dabryanus (assembly GCF_030506205.2). Taxonomy (NCBI): domain Eukaryota; kingdom Metazoa; phylum Chordata; class Actinopteri; order Cypriniformes; family Cobitidae; genus Paramisgurnus; species Paramisgurnus dabryanus. The sequence goes on from NC_133340.1 coordinate 16,360,892, forward strand.
TTCGGTGGCTGGATGTGCATCAGTCTGTATTGCTCTGGCAACTTTGGCAAGCAAGAGAAAAATGTCAGTGTTACAGTTGCCTCCCTAAATGCATATTTTGTACACTCATACACACACTTACAGGGCCGGTGTGTAGCCTGAATCCGGTTAGCATTGCACCGGTGAAGGGACTGAAGGAGTTGTTGCACACTGGTGGTTTCTCAATGAGAGAGTGTAGAGAGCTGTTGTCCTGAATACCGGGGCTGTCAATCATACCTGGTACAGAACAATGTCGTTTCAGTATGAAATGTGTTTAAGCTTTTGTTTGGTAAGACTAAAACTGATCTAGAGTCAGGAATTATAATCAAACACACCAGGAAGTTCAGGTAGGAAGTTGCTGAGTTTCTCCTTCACCTTCTTTCCACAGAATTTGTTATAAGCGTGTTCCAGGTTGTAGTGTGTGATGAGATTAGTGTGTCCTGTCAGTTCATTCTCCACTGGAAACAAGAAAATAAAATGATGTTAACTAGTTAACACTATAGTGAAAATGCAATAACATGCATACAATCATTTTACATTATTAAAGCAATGTCAGACAACACAATATTGTCACTCACTGGGCAGCTCACGCAGGAGATAAAACGGCTCATTCATCGCTGCGGGTTTTCTTAGCGGGGGTCCTTCATCCACCATCTGATGGGAGAACGACATCATGTTTTGGGGCACTTTTCCAGGCCCAAACCCAAGCGCAGACCCTCCCGCAGGACCCTGGGGATCAGGCTGTCCGTATAGTGAGGAGAAGATTTCTGTCATGTTCAAAGATCCGTTATGCGCCGTTATTACTTTGTGTTATTACTACGTTAGACGTGTTGACGTTTGTATTGCTAATCGCCTCTAAACGATCAGCTCTGTTGACAATCACTTCCGGTTCTGCGCAATCTACCGTATTACACCAAAATGATGTTCGTATGTTTACAGTTTGTACATTTTACTAAATCCTGGCGTCTTAAATGTGCACCCTGTCGTACAATATAATACTTATGACGTTTAAATCATTATTTTAAAAGTGATAAACTATTATTTTTGTGTTTCAGTTACGCATGTTTAAGTCGTCGCTTTACGTTGACTAATTACGGTACAATAAGAACGCGACCATTTTCCTGTTCTTTCCCCTTTATGTGACGTCACAGCCAATCCGCGCTGGCGTTTCGGTGAACTCACCAATCAACGTGAGCGGCGGAGCTAATTTTTTCTTCGTCCGCATTGACCTCTGTCCCTTTAAATCGTTTAATTCATTTGCCGACGTATATTTCTCGCAGCTATAACGGCATTGATGCGCACCTTGCCGTCTCGGAACATCACAGCAGCACTGGTTTTGTGAAAGACGGACAAAAATGGCAATATTAACGCCTCTTTTCGCGTTTCTGTATCATTTGCCACAAGTGTACAAATGGCTACTAAGACCCTACTATGTAGCTTCGTTATTTATGTGTCTCGCGTTTTTGGCGATCCGCAAAACGCCTGGGATTTGTGAACATCTTTCGACGCAGCGGGAGGATGGCAATTCGTGCGATTTCGACTGGGTTCGTATAGAGCAAACATTTTTACATATGTATGTATATGTAACAGGCAGGGCCACCTTGCTTAAAAAAAATGGCCAGTGGGCATTAGACGATGGTCTGGATTATTTGAAAGGGTGGGGGTTTAGCTGCCAGACACCAAAATCTAAAGATCAAGCCCCTATGCATGGAAAACGACTGCATTTTATTACATACAAATGATGCACGTGGAAAATAAACTTTGTTAAATGCTAGCAACCTGTTTTGCTGTCTTAGTGACACAATCTGAATTGTTCTGCCATTTTTAATTTGTTTTCAGAGGGAGGTCGAGATATTGATGTTTCTTAGTGCTATAGTCATGATGAAGAACAGAAGAGCAAGTAAGTGAGGTTTTTTTTGTCATGCAAACGTTAACAGGTAATCCCCATTCAAAAGCACGTTGGATGTCTATGTATAAATGGCATAAGCAATCCTTTGTTTATACACTAAACATGTCGGTACCTTTACGTCGTCGTGTGCTCCCTGTGACAGTTGTCGGTTTGTTTGTTGTTAAATCAATTTTCTTAGTCATTCCATGTTTGTGTCTCAGATGGTCAAACCTTTAATTCTCGTGTTACAATCTACACAAAACAGTGCCTGTTTTCTTGCAAGTGCACCTTTAAAGTGATATTTCATTGAAAAAATGAAAATTCTTTCATAATTTACTTGCCCTCACGTTGTTACAAACCTGTATACATTTCTTTAATATTTTGAGATATTTTGAGAAATGTTTGAAACCAAACCGATCATGAGCCCCATTCACTTTCATAGTAGGAAAAATGAATGGAAGTAAATGGGGCTGATGAATGGTTTGGTTACAAACATTCCTTAAAATATCTTTCTTCGTGTTCATCAGAACAAAGAAATGTATACAGGTTTGTAACAACATGAGAGTGAGTAAATGATGACAGAATTTTCATTTTTGGGTGAACTATCTTTTTAAGACTAAAAAGTTGCCTTTTGTTCATTTTCTCTCTCATTTTTGATCTACAGTCACAGTTGAGCAGCATGTGGGCAACATTATCCTCTTCAGTAAAGTGGCCAATGTGATTCTGTTCTTCAGACTGGACATACGTTTGGGGCTTCTCTACTTGACCCTGTGCATTGGTCAGTATCTTTCAGGAAAAAATCCGACACGCATCACTATCCAAACAAAGCTATTACTGTTTTCCTTTTTTCTTTAGTCCATCACCAAGATGAACTTTAAAGAGGTTATAAAAATTATTGTTGGTTTTTCTGTTCTCTCATGTTCTATCAAACATCTAAAACAGTTTTCCTGATGACCTGCAAACCTCCACTGTACATGGGCCCAGAATACATCAAGTACTTCAGTGATAAAACCATTGATGTGAGTATTTCTGATCACTTCAGATCATGCGCATTTACATGGGAGATGTTTACTCAATGTTACATTAGTTAATACCAAGCAAAGCTGGCCTTTTAGGTTTGTTGGGTTAAATGCGCCTTGGCCGGCTTGCAGAGGTTCACTTGGGCTCAGGCGTGGAAGGCTACAGTGTGAGCGCAATCACGTCTGAGCGCGATTCAGACGGAGTCAATAGACACTAAGCATAGACTGCAGATTCTCAAAATTTAATCCCAGACAGGGTTTAGGTTAAGCCAGGACTAGGGTGTAGTTATATCAGGCCCAGTACTGGGCAAAAGTCTTAAGGGGGTTGCACACCGGACGCGCAGCTCTGCGCCGCGTCTAGGACAACTCGTAGGTATCGTACACCGGAAGTGCACATTAAAGGTGCTCTAAGCGAATTGACGCATTTTAGACCATAAAAAATTTTTTGTTACATACAGCAAACATCTCCTCACTATCTGCTTGCTACCTGTCCGCTGATCAAACTGTAAAAAAAACGCGATCTCTGTAGACAGCCCAGGCTTCACAAACGGCAATAACAACACAGTGGCCAAACCTACATACAGAAACCATAACAAAGTATTCTAACCAATAAACGACAAGAAGGATTTGGGGGTGGGGGTTGGGTGCGTTCATGAACGCAGGGGAGGGAGGGGGAGTAGTTAGCTACGCTCCGTCTGTTTGAAAACAATTCAAACGTCAACAAAAACTAACGTCTCGCAGATTCGCTTAGAACGCCTTTAAAGAGCGTGAGCTTAGTCAGATAGTGTCTACTTCAAAATGCAAAATATACATTAGCCAATGTAAGTCGTTAATGATTTAGGACAAATATGATGTTATTTAATGTTAAACTATGTGAGTGGTGCGACAGGGATTTGAGCAACTTCCTGAGTCGTAGCTGGGCGCTGCGGATAGGCGCCACCTGTCGGTGCCGCTGTGCGTATACTTATAGAAAACAATGTGTTCGTTTTTTAGAACAGGTCCGGTGCGCGACCTCCCCCACCCCCCAGGCTACCATTAGATTTGCAATTGTATAATTATTTTTCAGTCTCTTTATTAGAATACAAGCAGAAAATACAGGACATTTGTATGTAGTATTAAAAACAGTATAAGAGTATAAGCTGAAGTGTCAAGTATTTAGGGTAAACTCTTAAACCTAAATGAAATTAAATCCTAATTTCTAATACTAATCGAATGACTTCAAGACTTCAGGCTCCTAAAAAAGCTCAAGATGTGTTTCGTGCCAAAAGAGGTCACACTAAATACTGACAGATGCCTGAATTTTTTTTATTGATTTCGTGTACATATACTGTATTTTCTGTTTGTATCTTAATAAAATAGTAAAAAATTAATACGAATAGACATTAAAACTTTGCTAAAACAAACAAACTTTGTTGAGGAAACCATCTCTTTGGGTAATAAAACCAGTCCAGCCTGTCTGACATCCAAGAGTTACATTTACATTTTTATGCATTTGGCTTTTATACAAAACGACTTGCAGTTCATTCAAGCTATACATTTTTTTTTACTATGTGTACTCCCCGGGAATTAAACCCATGACCTTTTGCACTGTACACAAGAACAGTAGAAGTGGTAATTGCTTATTTATCCATCATTATCCAACAATGCATGATTTATCCTCAAATCATGCATTGTTGCTTTAATCTAACCAATCAGTTTTAACCATCGACCATCCACCTAGGTTTTACCCTCACATTGTTCATAGTCAAACATTAACATTACTGCCTTTAGGCTGGTGCTCATGTAATGCCACAACTGCATTTTTAAGTGTTTAGTTAATGTTAGTAAGTATAGAAGTTTACTCTTGGTTTTAGGAGGAGTTGGAGAAGGACCACAGGGTGACCTGGCTTGTGGAGTTTTTTGCTAACTGGTCACCAGAATGTCAGTCTTTCGCCTCTGTCTTTGCCGATCTCTCCTTGAAGTAAGAATTTTGCTCCTAATACACAAAAATAACAATTCAGCCTGCTCAGCAAGTTACATGAATTTACACTATATTGATTAAAAAGACACTTATTTATATGTCTCACTGCAAGATGCTTTATAAACTTTTTATTATTTGGTCATCCATTTAAAAAAAAAAATCTCAAATATTAAAAAAAAGAAAATGAACATTCACACTATTATATTTTATCTCCACGTAACTAATTTGTCTTATATTTACATTTAAATGCACTTGGAAGACACTTCCATCCAAAGCGACTTACACTGTAACACTTTTTGCTGTGTTCTGTTTGAATTGTTTTGATATTTTTTCTAAATCATTCAACTTCACGCAGGTACAACTGTGCAGGGCTTAAATTCGGGAAAGTGGATATTGGGCGCTACAGTGAAGTGTCTAAGAAGTAAGTCCTTCGGTTTGCCACCGTATTTGGTATATTAAGCAAAGTTCAACAGATCTCATCATTTTGACAATGTCTTCTGTTATTTTTCGCAGGTATAGGGTCAGCACCTCTCCTCTCTCAAAGCAGTTGCCTTCTCTTGTGGTCTTCCAGGGGGGAAAAGAAATTATGAGGCGCCCTCAGGTGGACAAGAAGGGAAGGGCAGTGTCATGGACCTTTACGGAGGTGAGGTCTACTCGCATATTGCATTTTACATGCAAACCAGTACAACTATAACACATGTTATAACACCAGCTTTTTTGATGTGTTATTTGCTGTAACTGTGCTGAGGAGGCGTGCTATTACATTTCTAAAAGATAAGGCTTGTGGGAGTAAAATGTGACCGTGCCTGTGTCATAAAATCATGATGTAAAGAACATTCTGTGAAAATATAACCTTGATATCTTTAAAATTGGCTGAGTAAGGTCATGTCAAAGATTAAAATGAATGTAAAATTAGGGATTGATATCAAACTCTTTGAGACTTTAACCTGGATTTTACAGACAGGGTCACAAATATATTGGAGCTGTTCTGATTCAATGGCCAGTAAGCAGCCACTTAGTCATAACAAATTTTTGTGCATTTTATAATAGCTAAATATTTAGGCAGAACTACAAGCTGTGTTGCGAGTTGACAACGTTAATTTCATTAATTCGCAGGAAAATATCATCCGAGAGTTTAACCTCAATGAGCTGTACCAGAAGTCCAAGAAGCTCAACAAGACCAAAGGAGAGAAGAGCGAGCTGCCCATTGAACCTGTGTTTTCCCCTGTGCCTGAAGAGGAGGAACCTGAGGCTGAAACCATCAGCGCGATGGACACAGAAAGCAAGAAGGACAAATAGACTGTGCATGTGCTACTGAAGAGCGCTGTGATGTTAGAATGGGACTGGATGATATTTTGCTAATGTTCAGTGTGCAAAGTTTTCACCTAGTTGAACAAACAGAATGACCGTTTTCTTTTACTGTATAACATAGTTTAATTTAATAGCAAAATCAGTCTACTAGCAAATAAATAATAATAATAATACACATTTTGTATGCTCTGTGCTCGGACATCCCAACAGTCATCATTCAGAATCTGAACAGGGCATTGATGATTCTGTCACTGTCAGATGTGTTAATATTTAAGTTAAACATAATTTAATATTGGACATCTACCTCTAATATATTTTAATAATTGATTTTTTAGTAAGGGGTTATTGTGTGCTGCAAAGGCATCACTATTGGGATCTAAATCTTTTCGGTTCTTTTATTACTGCACTATTAATATCATTCCTTTTTTTAATCAAAAGTCACTCCTTTTCTGTTAAATCTACTAATTTATTTAATACCCCTGTTGGCTTGTACTGGCTAGCTACTGGTTTCTGTGATATTTAAAGGGACAGTCTTTCAGTTTATGCTAACAATTGTTTTCTTTTCGTGAAAATCTTTCACATTATGTCTTAAAAGTATTCAAATCATTGCTAACTCGACTTGAGTTTTTCAGACGGAATACTGCTATACAAGTCTTATTACTTGTTTTTGTGTATTTTTTATTATTTTTATTTGGCACTGAAATATACGTGCCTTTAACATTTCATTTTTATTTTACACTGACAGGCACAGACGAAAGCTGCAGGCAGTCTTTATGTTATTCTACAACTTTTACTGTCGATGTTGGACGCTGTAATTGTCATTATCTTAATGCAGAACCTTCTTATAATCCACAGATTATAAAAGCAACATTGTTCTTGTGCCCGTTATGGTTTTCACTAATCTTTGTCAATGAATCGATTGTCTAGAATATGAAGTGTTTTGAGTGGTTGTCGATGGATGTTTTTCAAATAAACCACTCTGTTGTTCAGCATCATGTTTGGTGTATATTCAAACTTTGTAAAATAACCAAGAACGAATCCTTCATATCAAATGCGTAACTACACTGTGGAATATATGCATTTGTGTGTATATATATATATAAGATTATAAATCGGTATGTCAGTATGTGAATAAACAAAATATTTGTATTGAATAGGCTTTATGCCCAGCTGCACTACATCCTGAACTTCAGCCAGCTCCTTGTTTCCTGTCTGCCATTATTGGACAAACTGATTAATCCAGGTGTGCCTGACCTCAGTAGTCACAACAAAAATAATCAGACACTGCTGGATTAATCAGTTTGTCCAATAATGGAAGACAGGAAACAAGGAGCTGGCTGAAGTTCAGGAAGTAGTGCAAAACCCAGCATTTGCACAAACTAATCCAAAACTTACCTGGCTAATAGCAACTAAACCGGCTTCATGGTATAGGCCCCAGGACTGCTGTTTTATATCATAATCACCTTTTACTAAGAACTACATTTATTTTCTCAAAACTATACATTTTTTAAATGGTCCCAAGGTAATTTTTAGTATCTTTAAAGTCAGCTGCCCTCAAGTTTATTCTAGCGCTGTAACAACACGTATAGTTTTACATAAGCTATGAACATACAACTTTTTTTTATAAATATTTGTTTTTAAAATTATATATATATAGTGTTGTAGACTCCAAAACCCACCCAATGTCAATATCAGCTTTAATTGTTTCAAGTAATGTGGCTTTTTAAAACACATCGTTTGTGATTTACGACATATTTTGTTACCTTATGCAATAACATTTTCAGTGGCGGCTGGTCACTAGGGGGCGCCGCCCCCTTAAAGCTGGCCAGAGAGGAAAGCTACTTTAACATGTTCCCAAAAAGTTAAATATATAGTGCAAATTAATACAAAATAAAATCATTTAGTTGTACTATTTCACTGTTAGTCATTTTATAATTTATTTAAAACAATTATAAATCAAAACTGAGTTTGTTGTGTGTGTGTCATGTTTGTGTGTCTGGGGCGCACCCCTAATGAGTGTCTATGTAGGTCAGGAAAAGGGGTAAAAATGTGTGGTTTAATCACCTAAATCGGAGTTGGTATTAGGGAAACGGTGCAAGTATATACTTGTATTGTATTTACTTTACCATAAAAAACATGACTTCCCTATGGGCTTAGATTCACTGACATTCAATGCAAACGAGAGAAGCAATAAGTTATTCTATTTTTAGATACTTCAGTCTCTGGGGATATCATCATGTACCAAATAATGCAACATTTCAACAAATACTCAGTTCACCATGTTTCAAACATGTGCATTGACAAGTTTTTTGCAGTTTTGGGAATTAAGAAAATAACATATCAACACAAACAGGTACCATGAATGCACTGTTAAGTTGATTTGCCAAGTGGGTGATTCTCACGAAATTAGACTTATGAGGTGTCGTGAAACATTTTGATAAAAAAGAAGCATACAGTTACAAACATCTCTTCATGTACTATTTTGCACATGATTTCAAATGACATCATACAAACTAATTTTGTTGTTTTGTCCACATTTAAGAGGAACATTTTCATTACCGCAACGTGTCCATGACTGGATTTGGGTTCTTTGACATGGAAATATTTATAATAAAAAAATAAAAAGCTTCAGTGCATGTTATACTATAGACATTAACAGTAAAGAAACATGTGGTATTTGGTGATCATTGATAAATGTAGAGACAATAATAAGGAATATAAATGTGTCCGCAACAATTTTCAATCATTGTTTAAGCCCTCAAGGAACTAACATTTTCAAAAAAGTGACACTGTGACACTCAAGATGGCTACCAGGTAAGCAGTTCTTATTTTTTTCTCTCCAGATAAAAGTTGAAATTTTGTTTGTCATAGTACCTAGGCAACTTTTTAGTTCTCATTACCGAAACATGAGTTTGTAAATGCATATATTTAATGTAATATCATGTTGAGTTAATGATCATTTTTGATAATGATAATCTAAAAAATTTAAATCATTCTATAGGAAATATTTTTTAAATCCTATAAAAATAATGGTTATAGTAAGTTCAGAGTCAGACCTTAATCTTATATGTGCAAAAAATTGGCTTTATAAAAATTCTGATGCTGGACACCTAAATCTGGATTTCGTGAGAATCACCTAAATGCATAAATGTAACAAAAACTCAGTTTTCCTACTAATCTCACATATGATAAAAGGAAGCACACCAGGAAGGGTGAAGTGAAAAGCATAACTGATTTATAAAGTGTTTATTACCAATGCTCAACCACACACATTCACGCATACACATTTCCACAACCATGTTCACTCACACCGAACTATACAGTACACTTTCTTATCTTTTCCTCCCTCATCTTTTGATCCTAAATATTCCTATAATCATTCTGAAAGGGTATACCGATGGCATTTGTATTGGCCATCAAATCCCCCCGTTACAAGACTGGCCAGCCCTGATCTAAATGTTCATCAATACACCTGAAAAGACAGACGATGATTGAAATGAGTCTTGCAATTTTTTTTAACATGAGTACAACTTAAAATATTTTAAAATGAAAGGCTTTTCACGAATTCACAATGACAGATAACTGCCATCCGATCAGAGAGCATTGATATAGAAACCCAACGTTGTGTGACATTGAGCAGCAAGCTTTGAATCCAGCTTGGATGGCTATTAAAGGCCACCGGGAAGATTTGCCTCTCACATATTCGTAAAATAAGAAACATACCTAAGAGGCAGACAATCAATGTTTACAGGATAACCTCTGAAAAACCTCCCACAGTTTGGGCACCCGTGTCAAATGCATTTTATGCTACAAGTAACCCTTTGTGCATGACTGTGATTTTTGGCTGACCTCATCAGTTTCCCAGCCTCCTCTTTGGACGGAGCAGCCAGCAGTCCTTCATCCCACTACATGACTATGGATAAATGTCCATAGAGAATAAATCTTGTGAGCAGTTATAGAAAAAAAAAAACATTTTGATCTTATCAACCATTTATAAATTCATATAAAACAACATTTTAAAAATTAAATAAAAACGTTTCATCCTTGATTACCAAGGCCACTGCTCTGAAAACATTGTTGAAAAGGCTGCTGTCATTTAAATAATGCAAAAGGCCATTTCTTGAACGTTTCTACTGTTTTGCTTTCCTGGTGCTGATTGGACACAGACGCAAAATTGTCGCATGCCAATCACAGTGGTCTGAAATGGCTACTGCATGTCACAGGTCCCCTTAAAAAAAAAATCAAATTCCACTTTGTGAAAAATGATGATACATTTTTTTTTCTCTCTATACAGAACAATTTACACATTTATGTTGAATAGAAATCTTTTTTGCGCTGTACTGAAAAGTTACGAAGGTAATCCTGTCCCTTTGCCTTATGCGTTACAGCTCCGTGCGTATAAGGAGTCTCGTATAGGACTGGTCACGCTATGTCAACACCCCCTCCTCCTCCTCCTCCATGACCAAACCTGTTTGATTTCCTTTTCGAGGTCTGAAATGCTTTGAGGAAATTTTCTTTTAAATCTTAACTGTGGCCACAAATGTCCACTACATATTTTACTCTGCAAAGCAGCCAAAATTTGCGAGTCTATGGCTTTATTCTCGACCGAACAAAGCAGCTGCTTGTCTCTCACACAGATATCTCATAAGTGGTCCCTCCGACACCGGTCACCTTCTTCACCCCACCTCCAGGCTTGTTGGCGGGGCTCTGAGAAGAGCCAGCGCTGGAATAGGCCTGACCCGGACGAGTGGAGACAGTGGCGGGATGAGTGGGGGATGTAGGAGATTGAGGAAGAGATGATTTCGGCTGCCCGTTTGTCCGACTATACGACTTCATCTGAATCTCGTCCCTAAAACAGACAGACAGAGGAAAAAAAACATTATTATTTTATTATTAGGGCCCTCAACCGTTAAAATACTTAAAGGAACAGTATGTAAGAAATTTATATCAATTAATCATTAAATGGCTCTGAAATGTCACTAGACATTAAGAAATCATTTTCATTTCATATACTTATATCACTCACAACAGCTGTCAGGCCAGGATATTGTCATTTTAAAAGTGGAGTTGCAGCCCTTAACTGATGTTTATGTTGTCGTTTGGTATATTGGCCACCAGCTGTGTGATTGCAGTACCAGTTTTAGCCACAAGTTTTGTTATTGCAATACCAGTTTTGGCCACAATCCTACATACTGTTCCTTTAAAGGGATAGTTCAGCCAAAAATTAATATTAACCCATGATTTACTCACCCTTAAGCCATCAGAGTTACACATGTCCATCATTTTTCATACAAACACATATTTATGAATTTATAAAAGCTCTTCTAGAATCTTTATAACTGATGATAAGGGTCCAGCTCCTTCACATCCAAAAAGAATATGCATCCATCCTTTGCAAAAATACTACACATGGCTTCTCGGGGGGTTAAATACAGGCATTCTGAGGGTAATTAATACAATTTTGTAAAATAAATATACAAATTTAAAACTTTACCAAAAAAATAACTATCTTCCAGTAACACCACCATCTTAAGGGGGTTGCACACTGGACGAGAAGCGCCGCCCAACGACACGCCATTAATTTAAAAACAGAACACATTATTTTCTATATAAAAATGCCTGTGCGCTATGACTCTGGATTAACATCTGTTACCGTTTAACATTGGCTGCTAACGTATATTTTAAAGTAGACGCTATCTGACTTAGCTCACACTATTTATTCTGCACTTCCGGTGTACGATACCGCCAAATTGTCCTAGACGCGACGCTTCTCAACCGGTGTGCGACCCCCTTTATACAGTAATAAAGTTATAAAGATTGAAAGAGCTTGAGTATTTTCAAAAATATCTGAATATGTGTTTGTATGAAAAAAGATGCAACTCGGATGGCTTGAGGGTGAGTAAATCATGTGGTAATTTTCATTTTTGGTCAAACTATTGCAAAATTGCTGTTTGTATGTTCTTCACTTCTAGGATTTCACGATATCATTCGAAACAAGGAGTAAAAAGCAAAACTATTAGTATCTATCTGTATCAGATGTCATTTTAATGGTGCTTTTCCATTGCATGATACCCCCCATGGTTTGGGTCGGGTAAGATCAGCGTACTTTTGGCGGCTTTTCCACTGGGTGCATATACGATACTTTTTTTAGTACCACCTCGGTGGGAGTTCCAAGCGACCTGAGCTGATACCAAAACGTGACGCGAAAACACTGTAGATCACTGATTGGTCTGAGAGAATCGTCACTACCAGCGCCATCGCTATAGACGGTTTCATCGGACGCACGTGCTCTGACGCGATATACGTCTGGATCAGAACTTTACTTCCGGTTTTGTTTTTTTTAATGGTCTGACTCTTGAACAAATGTCTTGTCGAAAATAACACATGTTTTGGTTTCCTAGGTAATCTGTGTTGTTTTTTTTGCTTGTTATATAAATAAACTGCTTTTAAAGAACTTTATTGTTATTCTAAGCGGAGTTTACATGAAGTTACGTGCTTTACCTTCATGCTAGCTTGCACTGTCTCGAGTAAACCTGTTGTCATTTGTGCTTTGCTGCAAGTTCCTAAACTCCCTTTTAGCGATGAAAAACATCCACAGGTTGTAAATCAGGAACACCATTAGTTTTTTCCAGACTTGCAGTTTGTGGGGGCACATTCGCGATGCGCACGTCTGCATATATGCTTAAATGCAACTTAAATGAGGCTCAGCGGAACGCGTCGACTGATGGGGTGTTTGTACAAAAACTGTCATGTAAGACAGAGGTGGTGATAAACGCGATGTGCAGACATCTATTTGTGGTGGTCAATTTAAATTTTGTGGCAGACTGAGAAATAAATAAATGTATGGGAATGTACAACGACGCTCACACTTGTATGATGTCACAGCAGTAGGCAGGGCAAATATTACGACACGCCTATAATCCCCACACTTCGAAGTGTTACTAAACTCAACGGAAAAGCTAACCAAGCCAAAGTGAGGTGAGCTGACCCGACCTGACCCAAACCAAACTGTGGGGTACTATGCAATGGAAAAGCTCCATAAGTAATCGAATATTAATATCGGCACAGACATTTTTGGATACCTAACAATAAATTAATTGGCATGATACTTTTGTCCTCTCATTTAAAAAAATTATGATGGCGAAAACAACAAGCAGCAGCATGCATTCAAATCAAACCAAACACAAGAATAATACTAAAACATACTTTGGGAAGTCTGGGTTCTGAGACATTCAGTTGAAATCATTTTCAGCGCATTAAATCAATCACTTGTGTATTAAACGAAAAACATATTGTAATACGACAAATTGATAATAACATGCACCACTGGCTTATATGGCTGGAATGCTATATCACTGTGGATTTTAATCTGAGGTTGTGAAATATCTCATATATCAGCTTAAATAAAGCCTCCCAAAGCAGATATCAGTAAAAAAAAAAAAGTAATATATAACACAGCTACATTTTATCTGCACTGGCAAGGAAACACTGAAAAAAGTAAAAAAAAGTCAACCTTGAGCTGTCAGCATGCCTCAGTATCTACTCATTATATAAAAACTTGGTTATAAACCTTAAAATGAAACTATAAAAAAAAACTTAAAAAAACTACAGCAATAATACATGCCAATTGTAGGTTTCATGTTTGTAGTATTGTATGTTTAATAATTTCTCCTATCCCTGTTAAATGGAGAAAGACAACTTCAGCACTGCTCTATCATGAGCAATCCAACAGATTGATGAAACCTGCTTAAAAAATTTACTTTTACAATCTGGTACCACTGGAGACATGAATGGCACACTTAAGCTCAAAAAACAAAACATCAACAACAAAATGTACATTACAATAAAACCAAGCAGCAGAAAGCAACAGAACACTGTTGAGGGCATACATTGCGTAAATGCTGCCTAAACAGAACGAGTTGACAGTACAAGCATGCAGCGCTAACTCCAGACTAGGAAAAAAGAAAAAGCAAGAAAGAAGTGAAAGAGATACACTCACAGGAGTTTTGGAGGAGGAGGAAGAGCAGGAGGAAGGAGGCAACAGGCTGCTCAGAGCGTCGAAAGTTTGAGGGGGAGTTACTCACTTTGGCGCCTGTATGCCCCCTCCCCCGGCCGAGGCCGAGGCTTTGCGGACCAGGCGGTACTGCATCTCTGCAGCTGCAGCGCTCGAGTAAGATAGAGACTTGCCCAGTGGTGGGGCATGTGGTGAGCGTGGGGGATGGGATGTGGGCGGCAGGGGCACGTCAGTAGAGCGGGTGCGGTAAGCATATGAAGGCTGAGAATGGCCCGGATCGGAAAGCAGGGGAGGTCGAGAGAAGCGGGGCGGCCGATGGTGATGATGGTGGTGGTGATGATGGTGTGGTTGCGAGTCGTGCAGCAGCCGTTCCCGCTCGCGTTGGGGCGGAGGTGGAGGAGAGGAGGTGGAGGTGGAGCCGCGATGGTACCCTGGCCGCTGCGGAGACGTGATGAGGGCGGAGGGCTGGTGGAGCTCCGCTTCCCGTTGCTGAGCGATCTGTGCCGACAGGAAGGGCGAACTGTATCCGACTGGCGTGCGTGGTCGGCCGGGTGACATTTCTGGCGCTGCAGATTCGAAATCTGGACTTTCGGAAGGTGTAAGCAGACTGTCGTATGACAGACTGCCATTGCGAGGAACCTGCGGTGGCGTCTGATTGGCTAAGCTCTTGTAGCTGGTGGAAGTGGTGGCCTCAGATGGCGGGGCGTTGTGGGAAGAGCGGACACTGGAGGACCGCGAGGCGACGCCGGCGAGAACCGTAGGATCAGAAAAGGAGGGATACGAGCGCCCTCCGAGAGAGTAACCTGGCATCCCTGAGCCTGGAGGTCCTCCAGGTGGCCCTCCCGTTCGCTCCGTCCCGCTTCGCTCCGCTACTCCCCCCTCTCGTCCATCCAGGCTGGGCTCAGAGCGATAGCCTGCTTGCTGACTGGACTGGAGGAGGGAGGAAGAGGACTCTTTAAGACTGTCCCCACGACTCATCTACAGAGAGAGCAAGAGAGAGAGCAAGCTTACAAAGTTACAAAAGCAATTTAAAAGCTGAATTAAAAAGGACAAACTCCTGGTAAGGATCACATGGGTGCTACAACAGGGAGACTGCAGAGGAAATGGGCAATTTGGAAGGGTTTGTATGCCTATAATACAAAGCCAGCATTGCAGGATATGACAGACATAGAGGCTTAGATTGGAATGGCAACTAAATTACAGGCAACAAGCTTGAAGCACTCGAAGGCAAAGCACCGTCACTTCCCACAAAAGTGTTGACGCGAGTCTGTTTTGCAGTTTCTTAGACAAGCTGCCACTTGAGTAACGTAAAAAAAAACAGATGATGTTAAGAAACTACTTTTTCTTGTTCTGCGGTCTTGGATGGCACAGGGACAAAACCCTGGGGGCCTTGTCTATAAAAACTGAGCATGCTACAAAAAGCATGTATGCCATTTTGGGATAATGAATGAATGCTTGCAACTTCAACAGTCTTGTGCAGTGTTGCATAGGAAATATGATTTTATCTCTCGAACAAAGAACAAAACACATTAATGACCCTGATCTGCACTTTCAGCATGGTAGTCCATGCAACAACATATTGGTAATGCTTTAGCAAAAGTTGTTATTCAGTGAAAAACCTACTCATCTGTACCTCCCCAATCTCATTTGCATTTAATAAAACGCAGACGTGCAAATAACATTTGATAGTTTTGACCAAAGGAAAGATTTTCAGAGAACAATGTTTAAATGTTATATAGATTTTTACATCAAACATATCTTTTAAAAGAACCACAACATTAACTCTTCCCCCGCCACGTTAACTCGTCAATTAAGAGAAAACGCTTCCCTGCCAATGACGAGTATTTCCAGCTTTCCGCAATACCAGGACTATTATCCACCTGGATCTTATAAAACCCGGAAGTGTCGCCTTAGGGCAAACAGCTGTATGTCCATGTAAGTTTTGAGGATCACTCTGAATCTGATCTCTATCAAAAATCCTTCACAAAAATTTTATTATCTCAGCTTTTTGCTCAAAATGTTGTGTTTTTGAAAAAACCTATCCATTAAGGGTGTCACGATTTAGATTTTAAATCGAAATCGATTGAAATGAAGAAGTCACAACCTCGAACTTCGAATTAAAAAATGTGATTGTCGATGCTGCCACGCCCCCATGTCACGTCCGGTTCGGCTTGCCAAGCGTGAAAATACCTCTCAGTGGTGCCTTTAAAAACATCAGTCCAGCGGAACGTGATTTTGTTTTTAAACACTAGGGATGTATTGCTACAACTCCTTGAAATGCATATCATAAACAGGATTACTACCTACTGAACTGACTTCGGACAGAGCGCAGCTCTCTGCACGTGCGCAAGAGTGAGAGAGGCGCCAAGATGCAGCGGGTTATATTTTAAAGAAAATGCATAGTTTGTCTCAGTTCGGCCAAAA
Source organism: Paramisgurnus dabryanus (assembly GCF_030506205.2). Lineage (NCBI taxonomy): Eukaryota > Metazoa > Chordata > Actinopteri > Cypriniformes > Cobitidae > Paramisgurnus > Paramisgurnus dabryanus. Next base: position 16,377,526 of record NC_133340.1, read on the forward strand.
ATGATATTAAACCCATAAATTTTGCATATGTCCATCGTTTTTCAGACAAACACATTTTCAGATATTTTAGAAAATTTTTCAGATCTTTCCGTTAATTAAATGTGAAGTTACGGGGTCCACGTCCTTCAAGTCCAAAAAAGTGCGTCCATCCTTCACAAAATAAATTCAAACCGCTCCAGGATGATAAACAAAGGTCTTCTGAGGGTAATCCGCGCGGTGTTGTTGTAGAAATATACATATTTAAAACTTTATTAACGAAAATAACTATCTTCCGGTAGCACCGCCATCTTAGACTCCTCTGTATTCAGGAGAGAGTATTAGCGTAGTGTACGCACTTTTCTTAGTGACGTATGACAAATTCGGAGGGCGGGGGCACAGAGCAGCAGCAGAGTAGCCTCCGTAAGCTGCGTATAGCTCTGATCTTGAATGCGGACGCGACTAAGATGGCGACACTACCGGAAGGTAGTTATTTTCGTTAATAACGTTTTAAATATGGATATTTCTACAAGAACACCGCGCAGATTACCCTCAGAAGACCTTTGTTTATCATCCTGGAGCCGTTTGAATTTATTTTGTGAAGGATGGACGCCCTTTTTTTGGACTTGAAGGACGTGGAGCCCATAACTTCACATTTAATTAACTGAAAGATCTAAAACATTTATCTATAAAATATATCTGAAAATGTGTTTGTCTGAAAAACGATGGACATATGCATTTCGGACAGCTTGGGGGCGAGTAAATCATGGGTTTATTATCATTTTTGGACGAACTATCCCTTTAATGTGAAACTATAATAATAATAATAATAAATAATAATAACGGCATAGCATTATTTGTCTTAAAAAAAAAAAAAGTAAAAAACCGAGAATCGAATCGAATCGTGACCTTAGAATCGAAAATGTAATCTAATCAAGGATTTGGAGAATCGGGACACCCCTACTCCCCATATTTGAGAGGTGAAAAAAAGAGAACTAATGAAGGTAGGATGAAACTTTTTTTTTTGAAAGCAGAGGGTCTGTCCTTTCATTCGATATATTGTATGTTTATATATTTAAAGAAGAACATTTTCTGGAAGGCATTAAACTGACGCCGGCTGGCAACTTTTTTAAAAACACTGGCGGGGGAAGAGTTAAAAGAGTCCACATCATTTTTAATAAGAATTTTGAGTCAACGACATCCCATAATGTGATGTATTTTATAAATTCATTATAATCCAGCAACCATTCACAGCTTAATGTTTTGCATGGCCACCATATGGCGACAGATAAGTTGTTTGTTCCGACACACTGTGGGCTTTTTATTAAAACTACCAGGGTTTAATTAAACAAATGGAATAGATTTTAATCTTTGGCCATCACAAATATGTGTCTCTTTCTTTCAAATGTTTTAACTTCAAGGACCAGATTACTTTCTGAAAAAGCTCCCAGCATCAGTAAAAAAAGAGACATCTTTGTATGTATTGTATAATCAAAGAAAAAGATTTCAATCCCCAATCAATCACAAAGTGAAGTACACACAAGGGCTGAAAATACTGTTAACATTAAATGAAACAGAAACTCATCAGCTGCAACAGGAAAGCTCCATTTACAATATGAACACAAAAAAACATTAACAGATATTAAAGAAGGGAGGTCAACACCACACACAGACAAACAGAAAAAAAAAATAGTACAGCGTGAACTTACTGATACTGTTCAACTGAAAGCCACTGAGTCAACCAAATTGGAGGGAAAACATTTTAATGGATTTAATAAAATATAAGAGGAAAAATAAATGAAATTAAATACATGCAAAAAATATTGCATCAAAATTAATTAAATGCAGCTGACCCATAGATTCTGACTGATCATAAGGTTTTTATTATGGATAAATATGCATTGTGACAGAAAGGTTACCTGATTGGCATAGGCATGTGTAAGGGCGGTGTGGTTCTTGCCCGGGCTGCTGTAGGTGGGCCTGTACTTGAACATGGTGGGGGTGGGCGGAGCTTTATTTAACAGAGCACTCTCTGCAAAAAAAGATAAATGATTCGTTTTGATGTTGAAAATGTATAACGAATTAAGCAGAAATAACAGTGTTCTTGTATTAAAATACAAATGATACATTTATACTAGAGTCGCATTTCCTGCAGGCAACATCAGGCAGCAAAAAAATTGTGTTCAAGATTACGAAGCTTAGGTTTTGCATACATGAACATAATGAATTGCTATTATTTACTGTCTATGGCTGTAATATTTTATTATACAAAAGGAAGTCAAGCTCAATTATAATTTAGCATGACCGCTGTTTAATGCTGAACTCGAAGGTTAGAGGTTTACAACAAACCCTGCCCGAAATGCTTTAAAAAATATTATTATGCAAGCACTGTAGTTGCCACAGTCCCAAGTCTATTAACATCTGTCATGTAGATCTGCTCTTACCCTCAGAGTGTCCGGCAGGTCCTCGTGACAGCCCAGGATATCTGAGCTCTGGTTTAGGTGGAGGAGGAGGCTCGGCATCGGCAGACTGACTCTCCATCATCTCCAGACTGCTCTTGGACTAAAAGAAGATGGCAAGATAAAACACGAGTAGTTAATTAAGTAAAAGCAACAGACCAAACTGCTGACGACACGATAAAAAAATAAGTAGATGTGCTGCTCTGACTCAGAACAGACTGACAGCAGAACAGCTGTCAGTGATTTATGACACCTTAAAAGATGCAAATCAGCAGAGAGTTCACCAGAGTGTCCAATGTGGAAAATGTGGCAATGTGCTTTCACTTCTTTCACCAGTGAAATAAAACAAAACTCAGAAAATTCAAAGAAAATTGTAAAGAGTTAATAGGCCAGAGCAGGGCCGGTGTCATCATAAGGCATTTTTCTTTAATATTATGCAGCCCTAGTAAACGTGTTAAACATTTCTTATACATTGATGTTTTGCAGATTTCGATAAACAATGTCTGGTTCCTTTTTACAATAGAGGGTTTGCATTGACGTCACTTTATCACGTGACTACGCCGGAGCATGCCCTGCGAAAACGCTAGTAAAACTGACTATCAGCTTAAATTGAATTTAGTTGGACTTGATAGCAGAGGCGGACAATAGTTAGTTACATTAGTTACATTTTCCAAGCATCTGTGCTTTATTATGGTATTTGTATTGGAAAAAAAAAATACTTCACTACCTAAAGCATAGAATCATACTGTGTATTCTTTTATATTGCATATTAAAATTTATTTAAAAGGAATAGTCCATTTTCTTAAAAGAAAAATCCAGATAATTTACTCACCACCATGTCATCCAAAATGTTGATGTCTTTCTTTGTTCAGTCGAGAAGAAATTATGTTTTTTGAGGAAAACATTGCAGGAATTTTCTCATTTTAATGGACTTTAATTAGACACCAACAATTAACACTTAAATCAACACGTAAAAGTTTTTTTCAACGGAGTTTCAAAGGACTATAAATGATCCCAAACGAGGCATAAGGGTCTTATCTAGCAAAACGATTGTCATTTTTGAAGAAAAATAACATATTCACTTTTAAACCACAACTTCTCGTCTAGATCCGGTCGTGATGCCCCAGCGTGACGTCATGACGTCAAGAGGTCACAGAGGACGAACGCGAAACTCCGCCCCAGTGTTTACAAGTGTTGAGAAAGAGGACCGTTCCTACGTTGTTGTATGTCAACTGATACTAATTAATGTCTTTGTGTCAATTTTTTTGTTTACAATGGTCCGCAAATGTGCGTTTTATATATGTAACACGTGACCTCCCTACGTCACTACGCATTTACGTTAGGTCGCGCTGGACCGGATCTAGACGAGAAGTTGTGCTTTAAAAGTGTATATTTGTTATTTTTTATCACTTTGCTAGATAAGACCCTTATGCCTCGTTTGGGATTGTTTATAGTCCTTTGAAACTCCGTAGAAAAAACTGTTACGTGTTGAGTTAAGTGTTAATTGTTGGTGTCTATTAAAGTCCATTAAAATGAGAAAAATCCTGCAATGTTTTCCTCAAAAAACATAATTTCTTCTTGACTGAACAAAGAAAGACATCAACATTTTGGATGACAAGGTGGTGAGTAAATTATCTGGATTTTTCTTTTAAGAAAATTGAATATTCCTGAAATACCCAATTACGTTAAAATTGTGTACTTTAACTTGAGTAAAAGTAAATATTAAAATGTAAAACAAAAACTGAATCCCAAATTTTTTTTTTAGTAAAAATTATGATAATATGCTTTGGAATGTATGTTTTCCAAAGAAAAACACTGATAAAACACAAATGCTTGAAAATAATACATTTAAGTAGAAAGTAAAATACTTAAGTAGTGTCCACTTCTGCTTGATAGTGCCCTAGCAACTTGTCAACCCACCTGTGGACGTTGGCATGAACGATCAATTTACTTCTCCTTTCTGTGTCTGTAAAACGATAGCTCCGAACTCTTGTTAAATCTGTTGGTACAATCTATCACACAACAGCTTTTTCCCATTTAGACACGTTTTCCTCATGTTTTTGGCGATTTCACGCTATACGCAAATGCTGCCGCTCTGTCTTTTGCCAACCAGTGGGCGTAACGGCAGTCACTTTCGCCGAAGGCGACGTCATGTGCTTACTCTCTATACAGCTTAAGCTAGTCCCGTTTTTATGGATATGCGAAGGTCCGCATACAGTGCGTGTGATGCAAATTTCGTCATGAGAATAGTATGCACAGGTTAGATTGCCATGGCCGATATATCGGACGATATATGTAATATTTAAAGGGATAGTTCACCCAAAAATGAAAATTGTGTCTTCATTTACTCACTATCATGTTGCTACAAACCTGTATAACCACAAAGGAAGATATTTTGAGAAACGTTTATAACCAAACAGTTCGTAGACCCCATAAATTCCATAGTAGAAAAGAATACTATAGAAGTAAATGGGTCTCACCAAAATACCTTTGTTCATGTTCATCAAAACAAAAGAAATGTATGCAGGTTTGTAACAACATGAGAGTGAGTAAATGATGACAGAATTTTCATTTTTGGGTGAACTATTCCTTTAAAAAACCTGTATCGGTCGACCACTAGTACATACTGTAACACTGTACGCACAACGCTGGATTTTTGTAAACTTCGCTACTTTATATGCATAGGTCGCACATGCGCGTACAGGAGGATGTGGTAGACCAGGAGATGAATTGCATTTTGTTGGAAAGTGCATGAGTCAGACGTCTGTGTACACGTATGAGTCAAACAATGCTTTGTGCGTTCGACCACGTGTGTACGTTCGGGTACACATAAAAAAATTCTGGGCTTAACTCACACTGGCAGAGACTAAATTGCTGGGTGTTGCAACATAAACCTCTTCAGGCTCTTTCTCAGGCTCTGTTGCTTTTGGCCTGCTGCATGAGTAATCGGTTGCTGTCCTAGCACAGACATAAGATGCCAGAAGATTTAGCAATCCTATAATTCTCAAATCGAAACTGGACATGTTGAATGCTAGCCGATCACATACACATCTCTAATCATCTCCTTCATCCGTTACTGCACACATTTATCAATCGTGTCACAGTGTACTATATTCCTTCCTCTTGTTATCAGTGCTGAGCCTTTAATTCAAAAATACAAGTATTGCCAAAGGGCAGAGAAGTATTGGCACAGATGGTGCATTCATGGCCGAGGTAAAGCATTATATGCACTTTCTCTGTGAAGTAGCTAAAAATGAAAATACAAAGCAAACCTTTGAAAACAATGTGGAATATGCGATAAAGTAGTTAAGCAAACTAAAAAGATTTCCTACCCGGTGTAGATCTCCTTGTATTCCATTATCGAGTACTTTGGCGGCAAGCTGGGCTTCAGTGAGCTGTGGCCGGAGGAAAGGAGGCTGAACAGACACAGTCTGAGTCTTCCTCTTTCTACCCAGATACCTGACAGATCAACCATATAATACAGTTTTATTACCTGAATCAGAAAACCCAAAATGACATTACAAAGCAATGACATGCATTGCAAAAAGAAGATGGTATACCTGGGTGCCTGTGAGCTGCACAGAACATGCGAGACGTTCCTCAAGCAGCCGTTCGTGAACGGGTTTACGCCCCCCCTGAACTTTCCTGTCACCTATAAATAGAAAGTAACAACTGAATTGGTTTCCTATACATTGTTTGCACTAGACAACTGTATGAGACAACAGATTAAGTGACTTTATTGTCTGTGTACCCGATGATAGTTGTAGCTGTGCATTTCTATAAAGTTGAACCTAGCTTGCCTTGAACCCTGTCACACTGAAAAACTTGTACTAGCTGTTTAAAATCAAATGCATTACTCATCCCGGTTTCATTGGTTGGACCAAAGAGACATTGCTTTCGTTAGATGTCATTGATTAAAACCATGTTGCCTTAAGTATTGTTTGGATGCATAAACAGCAGTTTTAATAGTGCAATGCCAGTGTTTACACTTTTTTTCCCAGGAAGCTCAACCTATAAATGTCTCGCATATTGTTATCCCAGCATATTAAGTTACGATAGGAGTGAAGTATTTAAAATTAAGAAAAATTCACCCTAAATCCTGATTGCACTCTTTAATGGGACTGAAACTGCAATTGTGTGTTCACATAAATATCATCAAATGCACGAGCATTAAAGATAATCAAATTCAGTCCAGACAAAAAAGTTAGGACAGCGATTTAGGACAAAGATTAAACTCGGATTACAATCTAAAGTAGGAGGGTTGAGAGAGGCTCATATTTTCTGGGATTATAAAACTGCTTTAATCCCAGTTCTTCACCACCAACATGATTACTGACAGAAAAGCACAAATAAACAGAAGATTATGATGTGCGTGTCACAGTCCTTACCCTTAGCAAATTCACACTGAAACACTACTAACCTGCTCATTGGTGGTCCTGCCTCTTGCCACCAGGACGACATGAAAACCGGTGAGGCCTGCGACTGGGATGAAGAAAAGCCCAGCGACACACATGACGGCCATACTAATAAAAGGTTAAGGAGGCAACAGCGATACACATGGGCATTAACACATTAGCCAACAAGCGTGGCACTCACCTGATGACATCATTGTCTCATATCTACAAATATATGTATACATAAAAGCACAAAGTAAGGCTGATTCTCCAAATTTTTTATTCATCATTTTTCAGTTTTATGTGCCTTTCACTTAAAAAGATCTGAATATCATTTGCACTTCACTTCTCGGCCTAAAGATGTCGCTGTAGAGTACAAAAGTAAAAATATTAAACTCTGAGCTGAGAGACTTTTTGGCAGTATAATGAAAGCACAGAGAAGCCGCTTTAATCAGGCCATGTCAATCAGATTAGTTTAATGGACAGTTCATGTTTGTATACACTATGTTCAGCCTAGAAATATCTGCCTAGAAAATCGCAGCTTTAATTTTCTGTCGGTCTTAGTACACGACGTAACTACAGAAGAGTCAAATTTTAAAGAGGAAAAATATCAAAACTCTTAGGTTATTTTTTTGCGCGATGCTAATGGTCTAATCAGATTCAATGGATTGTGCTAAGCTATGCTAAAAGTGCTAGCGCCAGACCCGGAGATCAGCTGAATGGACTCCAAAACAGTAAGAATCAAATGTTTAACTCTAGGGGAGCTGGAAAATGAGCATATTTAAAAAAAAATTTGAGTGTCCCTTTAAAGGTTGAATTATTTTTAATGAATTTTACTGTTGGATTTTAAAATTTTAAGAATATACAGTGTCTCCCTTGTAGGGGTGGGCGGAATGACCAAAAATCTATTTCGAGGAATGAGTCAATTTATTTCACGGAACGGAATATTTCACGGTATACATGTTTTTCAGTTTATATTGTTTTTTGATGATAAAAATGTACAGAAATACACCACTCACTATAGCTTTTAACTAAATGCTCACCACAGTTTTAAAATATGAGCAATTTAAAGTTAATAATGTTAAAGTGAAAATGCCCAGAAGATAACAACAGATAAGTCTTGATTAGACAGAATCTTGTTTTTAATTGAGTTATTAATTTTATAGACTATTGAAGCTATAGTATGGCTTCATTGTATTTTGTATTTATGCATACATTACATTAAACATATGCAATATGTAAAATGAACAGGTATAAATATATGCAAAAACCTACAGACAGGATAAATACCTGTATATGAGAGAAGAAGCTCACTAGATATTATAAATGTGACAGGTGCTATGATGTGATGATCATAAAGTTTGTTTTAAGGTCTTGACGCCCTTTACTTTCTATTAGACCTTAACATTTGCTTCTCTTTCTCGTCTTTCCGATCAAATATGTTTGTATAAGCAAATGGCGCGTAGCAAAACTACATCGCTCCAGCAGCGCACGTGTCACTGATATAAACGCGAGTTTTGTCTTGGCTTGCTTAAAGTTCAGAGAACTTTACAACTATTAGCATTATGTGCGAGAAGAACTCTTTATTTGGCATTGCAGCTCCTTGCGCTTGCCTAGAGAGACCTCTGCACGCGAGACCGGCCGGCTGCTGCATGAGGAGAGAGAGAGTGCGCGCGAGAGAAAGAGAGAGAGAGAGCGCGAGAGCGAGCAAGACAAGAGTCTCGCTGCGTGACCCGCGGTGGATTCACTGGCAATTATTATAAAAAATACACAAATAACTTGTTCATTTTTTATAAGTGAACTATTTTACATGTTTCTCGGTAACAGTCAGTCTTACATGCTGGAGGGCAGAGTTAGCCACGCCCACTTAGTTGCATTCCAGGGAATAGAAAAATCTGTTACGTCTGACATTTTATTCCGCAGTAACGGAATATACCGTCATACCGCCCAGCCCTACTCCCTTGTATGTACTGTAAGAGCATATTTATTCTTCATACAACAGAAATTGAACTTAATCTACTCGAATCGAAACCACAAAACCCACAAACAACCCAAATAATCAATTTGGTCTCAGTACTCAGCCTTTGCACAAACAAACCCATTATAAGGGCATCCCTGGCAACGATTTGAAGTCATTGTTCAAATTACCCACCAATGAGTCAATTATGCAAAGTTTAACACAATGTAAATATAAGGATACGTGACAGCTGAATGAACTCTGTCCAGCTGATGCGTGTGGTAGAGAATATAAAGCAGGCCAAAGCCGAACACGCCCATGATGTGAGCTGTCAGAGACAGCAGGAACAGAAAGAAGTAACGGTAATTCCTCCGGCCGATACAGTTATTAACCCACGGGCAGTGATGATCAAAATCCTGCATAAGACAGAGAGGAGAGAGAGAGAGAACAAGCTTAAGGCTGTCCAAAGAAAGCACAGTTCATTACTTAACAAGAATTGATCAATTTAGCCTGCAAAGCTTAGAGAAAATGAAAAAAACACAGTGAATTAAAAAACAAAGAAAATGAAACAAGGATGAAACATTTTTTATGGTTCCTTCATCTTCTTACAAATTAATTTACATTTTTAGATGTGAAATTGGACAAGGATTCAAATTTTTTAGAGACTGTATTTACATTGACAATAAACAATTATGATGAAAGCCACAATCTCAACATCACTAAATAGCTTACAACCCCACCCCTTTAATTTTTTCATAACTTTTCCAGGTCTGAAATGTAAAAACCCTATTAATAAAACTGGTATACTTTGTCAACTAACACATACTAACACATGAATTGACCCTGTATTCATGTATCCTGAAGGTCTGGACTAAGATCTGTGCATGTTTGTACCTCCACACAGTTGTCGCACACAGAGCAGTGTGAGCAGCGCGGCGGTCTGTAGAAACGGCAGGTGGAGCACCACTTCATCCGCACCTGAATGCCTCGGATCTCCACCGTCTTATAGAGAGGAGCTCGAAAATCGTCCTCTTTATCTTCATCCTCCTCAGCTTCAAGACAAAGACAGAAGAGGTTAACATACCCGTCACATGAATGGACAACTACTTTCCAAGACATTCTGAACACAACTTGCCTTTCATTGACATGAATTTAATCTTTTCCTATCACACAAAAATCTTCTGTACCAAAGCAAGCCTACAGACAGATTATACCAAGAACTTTGTTTTATTACCTCTAGGGAAAATCCCAGGATCCATAAAGGTAGCCATACAGAAGTTGGCCAACACAAAAAGAAACATAATGCCATTGTATATCGGCACAGCAACGGAAAACTGCTCCGAAAGCCAAGGACACCTGAAAGAAAAACATAAAATATAGCCTTTGTGTATGTGTTTATATGCTGTTTACTTGTGCATTTTAGTTTGTAAGATACTATCATTCACTTAGAAGTATCACAGGAACACAGATCCTACATTTTTGACTGTAGAAATATAGCTGACAGTACAACTGCACAAATTTAGACATAAACAGAAGCAGATAATCAGCCTTTATCTATTAGGAAAAATGAAACAACAGAAACTAAATCTTATTGGCTATTTTAATAGGGGAGGAGCCATTCAATATAAATAAGCATAAGCAGTGGTGGAGGTAAACAGACTTTTGTTGCAACCTTGTTAAATATTGTTGTTAAATTTGTTAAATATACAAGTAAACTCTTTCCCGGCCAATGACGAGTCTTTCTGGCAATCCGTATTTCCGGTATTATCCACCAGGTTGCACTCTTACCCAACTTATAAAACCCGAAGGTATTCCCTTAAACAGTTCAAACTCTGTGTATGTTTTCAGGATCTCGCTGAATCTGATCTGTATTAAAAATTCTTCACAAAAATGAATTTATCTCAGCTTTTTGCTCAAAATTTAGTATTTTGAAGAAACTCATAAAAATGCTGGCGCTGGCTGGCACCTTTTTTTAAAGCAGGCGGGGAAAGGGTTAATATAGCTCCTTAACTTGGTCCATCATTGTTTTTAACATCGCAAGTGGAAATACATGCAAGGAAATGTGAGACAAATCTTTTTGACCTGAGGGAGGGGTTCTAGCAGACCTTGTGGTCCACGTAGCATTGATATGTTGTTACATTTTGGGAGAAGTGTGCGTCAGGCCACGCCGTTGGCTACTGCGTAGGATTCCCGGTTTTTGTGTAAGCTACGCCGTACAATTGACGCAGAAGTATAAAGCCAATTTTAGCTTCCGGTTTCAGTGGAAATAATGGCAACACATCAAACAAAGCTTTGTGTTTCAAGGCACTTCAGTGGGTCTTTAATTTTCAACATAAACACAACTTGTAGTGTAAATATTTAAACATGCTTTGCATCTTGTTTGCACAGCTCACTCTCAATTAAAGTGCGTGCATTGTCCGTTGTCAAAGTAAACATGGTTTAACAAGACAAATTAAATTCACCATAAACGCATTTGTTTTACAGTCAGTATTACATTTTTTAGCACTGTCAAAACTGCTAAATTGAGCTACACAGATGCCAAGTCTATACTATCAGAGTCACCAGAACAGGAGAGATTAGTGTTGGTGGGTGACCTCTCTCAGGCCGTCCCAATGCTGGCACATAAACACATATCCACACAGTTTATTACAACTCATCACAACGTCATATTGCACTATATGTGGATTATTTGCAGGCTGTAGGCAATATTATTTTATTTGCCTTAGTTTTGATTTTTCGTTTTCTACATTATACCAGCAGGGTGTTTACTATTCATAACATTTGTCACCAACACATTACAGCAAAAACAACTTCCAGCTTGCAGTCCATTCACATAATAAACCCATTACCAACAAGGGAATTTGTGCTCAGAGTCAGCACATAATCTACAGGGTCCCACTGATGTTTAAACCCTATTATGTTAAAGGAAAACAACACCATTTTTTAATATTTAATACGTTCTTCTTACCTCAACTTAGATTAATGAATACATAACTATTTAAATTAAGAGGTCAAAGTGCTGCAAACTAAGTGATCTTCCGCCATACAATATAGTTCATTTTTTATCTGCTTAAACAAATTGCCAATTTATTTTGTGCCACCATACTTACTCGTGTAACTACTCATGTAACAGTCTTTAAATAGGGAAAACATGTAAGTGTTTGGTGGCTTCTAAATTCATTCCTGTTTGAATCCTAAGGAATGAATGGGGCTAGGCTAAATGCTAACACATTCACAAAGTGCTGTACAAAGATTAAGTGCACACATTGAAAAAAGATAGGTATGTATTAATTCGTCTAAGTTGAGGTAAGAATATAGTAAAATATAAAAAAAAAAACGGTGGTGTTTTCCTTTAACAGCTATTTTCCATGACAGTATTCATCTCCCCTAATTTGCTCAGCTGCTATATGATCGACTTCAATAACAGACAATAATGCACTGTAAAGAATACCTTGCGGTCAACAGTGAGGGCATGTGAGCTCAAAAAGTGACTCAACACAAAAACATTTCTACAGTAAATGTCGACTTGCCAGGCAAATCTTATACTCAAAGTGTTGTACTCACGTGAAGCAGAAGAAAAGCGTGGTTGCTCCAACCAGGAAAGCCGTCGCTGCAGAGACAGGCACGTAACGGCTCGGCCGGAAAGGTCTAGATGGAACGGTCGGGTGGGGCGAGGACGTGGGTCCAGACACGCCCCCACTCATGCTGCCGCTTGGCATTACTAGGGGGCAGGATGGCAGCACGCCCCAGTAAATTATCCGTTTGTGAGTGTTTGTGTCGAGACAGCACAAACGTATAGGCTAGGAGAGAAGCCGTCGTCCTTTCAACAGTACATAAAAAGTCCACAACATGAGCATTGTTTCAAGAGTTTAAAAAATCCTCCTTAAAAAAAAAAGTTCAGGTAAATTTTCTGCAGATAGAATTTGGGCGTAGACTCTCAAGGCTCAAATTTTACATTTGAATATGGTAAAGCGTCGCACAGCTGTATTGGTCATTAATTTCAAAGCATAAGTCTAAATGCAACTGTTCAGAAAGAAAATTAAAGGAGGAAAATTATGAAAAATGTCCAGCTAGGTTAAATGAGGCAAATAAAACTCAAAAGCTAACTTATCAATAGTGGCGCATTAAAAACATGTTGACCTTCCAAGAAAGATTTGGTGTTACAGTATGAAATAAGAGGTGGAGCAAAGCAATGTTTATATAATGTTTGCTCCTTTTGCAACCACTGACAAACATTTTCGGATAAACATCTCTACTTGGCTATGACTTACTTCAAAAGCACTTCTTATTAACTCAAATTAAACTGAAGTTGGAAACAAACCTTAAAAAAGTGCTTATTTAGTTAAGTTTTAATGGAAGTTGTTGGCAGTCAAAACAGTAAGCAGTTGAAGATCCTTTCCCTTCACCATCCACATGAAAACGTAAAATGTCTCTCCTTCATTTCAACCAGAATGAACTACATCCCACCGTAAGAAACAAAACAGAAGTGTTTTTTTCTTTTTAGTCAAAGCATTGCTGATGCATCGGTGATGGTGAGCTATGCACCACTTCAGGCCGGCACTCGTATTGCTGATAAGATCAAATCCACGTTCTTACCAACAAAAAGACCTGAAATGAGAGGAATGCTTTAAAACTCGAGCTTTAACTTGGAAAAAAATGATAAAGCCAGCGCTTAGCTCCTACACTCCCCAACGCTCCTACAAATTGATTCAGGTCAGTGGAGTGATTCTGAAAAAAACGGAGCTGTGGAAAAAAATCCCAGGATGCTCAGGCGGTTAAGTGGAGCTCGGGGGAGGCAAAAAGAAACAATGAAAAATCAAAAGGTCTCCTTCGGGACACTTTAGGTTTCTGTGTATGCGTGTGTGATTGAACACATCAGGCCTAGCTGACGTCTATAAACAGATGAAGCGGCATTACATAAGGATCTCAGGGGGACGCGGTCTCATGGGAGTGTCATGGGCCATGCCTACACTGACTGTGTGGCGTTATCTCTTCTTTCAGTGGATCAAATGCACTCACTGTTTGCCAGCACTGTTCCTCTCTGATCAGCTGATGGGCATTTGTAGTGGGTGTGCTGAAGAGAGCACTTGTGAATGGAAATAGACTCCACCTAAAAAACACAAAGGAAAGAAAATTAGGTGTGTATACCAAAGAAGTCGGGTATAATAAAAAGGCATGAATTATTAAAGCAGGAAATATTCTGACAGACTCATACATAAACTACCTACAGAAGCACCACTGATTTCCATAGTAAGAAAAAAATACCACTATGGAAGTCCCAAAATGGTTTGGTTACAACCATTGCTCAAAAAAATCCAACAAAGAAATGAAAACAGGTAACAAGCAAATTATTTATGGGTGAACAATCCCTTTAAATTCCTCATCAAGCCAATTTCCAAACATTAAAGTAATACCGTACCAAATGTGAATACAGGCACGTTAACGTATATTTTTTAAATACACAAAACAGCCATGTACTTTCCTTGACCAGACTCACACCCTCTGTGCAACACAATACAGAACAAATAAACTGCCCTTTATTTCAAAGTAATCTGTAGGCCAATGTCCAACCAGTTTTTGGAAAGATGACATCACATAAGCTTTCACTACCAAATGTATGCAAACAAACGTAATGTCTGAATGTTTGCAAAGCCTCAAGGTTGTGTCTGGCTTTGTGTGTGTGCTTACAAAGTATGTGTGCAGTTCACCAATTTAGCAGCAGAGGCTTTGGACGTTTTATTGGTTGACCAAAGAGAAAAACAATAAATGATCAAACGGTGAATAAATTATTGATATAGCCAAATATAGCTTTCATTTTGTTTGCAGGAGGAGGGCACTTTTTATAGTCGACTGTCCAGGAACAAAAAGACTGTGTTTCTGCTAAAAGCTCATTTCTAGGAACACACATGCCTTAAATTAAAAACACATGGACTACAAGGCACATGGGATCCTTATGGACTGCGAGACCTAAATCAGTCAGACCGGTTATTCATTTACTGTGTGATTAAAGATACACAATCGCAACAGAGAGGGGATACAGCAAACAGAGATGGTTGAAAATAAAGGAGGATGTTAAAGTTACAGCAGTTAGGTGGTGGTTGACAGCTGTTCTCATCAATTAGTAAAGAAAGGAGTGAAGGTGCAATCCAATACAGTAACTAACTCCTCAAAACAAAGACGGCTACAGATAATAAAATCTACATCACAAGATTGCCTTTTAATTTTACAAGAATGATTTAACAAAAGTGACCTGCGTGTTATTTTTTTTACCCATATGACAGACTTTCTTCCAAGATTCTGGCTCTTTTATAAAATCACTTATATAACAAAAGTGAAATGGGGAAACGGTTTTCCAGTATTAAAATAACGGAAAACGAACAGAAAAGGCACAACAAAAATAGCACATATGACTACTTTATTCCTACTTTCATACTTTATTCCAAGTATTCTGAAGGCACATGGTCGCTCTGTGAGAGGAACAAATCTTTGTGTGAAATTTAAGTTGCAGCTCACACATTAGTTAATAATGATTATTTTTTTTCTACAGCCCCTTACATAGCTATAGTTAGTAAGATAGCAAGTAGTTTTTTTTTTTAGAGTACTCCAAATTTTGTTAAAAAATTAGCTGGACTAGCAGGAGGCGGTAACTCCTAGACAAAAAAAAAGAAAGTTCTGCGCATGAATATTAATCACAAAACACAGATAAGGATTAGACCTTCAAAAGCAGAAATATATACATTTCACAAGGAATGCCAAAAAAAGCGTAAACATTCATCTATGTAGCTGTGTCCCAATTCGAAGGCTGCGACCTTCTAAGGGCATATTCTAAGACTGATTGCTTCATAGCAGTGTGACTTAAAGTTAGTAAGTCCGTCCTATTTCGAAGGATGCTTAAAACGAATTAGGGATGCACCGATACAGATACTGGTATCGGCCTCGATACCACATTTTCTAAAGTACTTGTACTCGTTAAAAGTCCCCCGATACCTGGAATCGATACCACGGTCTGAGAAATGTTTATGTTTGAGCGGCGTGTAAGAGGTTAATGCCTCATGTTGTCCAAAGAGGCAGAGTTTACAACAAACTGGAAGACTAGTCCTTTATTTTTTTGATAAATTATATGACTAAAGCTGTTACCTGTAAATTTAAATCATGTTTTTTTATTAAGTACTCGGTATTGGCAAGTACTGAAATGCAAGTACTCGTATTCCAAAAAAGTGATATCGGTGCATCCCTAAAACGATTCCTCAAAATGCACGGACCACGTCTTTCTCTCATTTCGGCTGTGTGGTGCGTGTGCCCACTCGCGGTGTGAAGCGCGTCCGTGCTATTCTCCGAGATGCACTTGATGGCCTTTTGTGCAGTGAATTGTTTTTTTTTTTGATGACCTAGTTAAAGCAACACCAAAGAGTTTTTTTTTACCTTAAAATGACGTTTCCAAAAAAGTTTCAGTGGTTCATCCACTCAAAACAGGGTGAATGGAACTTTCACATTCGCTTTGCAGCCCTCTATCGGCCAAAACCGCACTAAAGAAGTTTCCAACCGTCGGGTAGTGGTCCTGTAGTTCGAGTGAAAACTACAAAAACTTGCTTTACGGCAGACCTACAATCTAATCAGAGCCAGCTATGCTGCAGTATTTACGACAGTGCTAATGAACAATTACGCGTCTAACCTGTAGGGGGAGCAAAGAGCAATAACTCTTTAGTGTTGCTTTAAGGCGGTAGGGTTTCCCAGCTTAGGCGGGCTGCTCAAACTGCAAAGTGCTGTGGAAAACCCTGTTTATATTTTTCTGGTTCCTTGTTTATTTTAATAAGTAAGAAACGTCTCTGCTGTGTCCTGCTGAAAGGTGCGGTGGGAGTGTACAGCAGGTGTTGCAAAAAAAGGGTCCTCCGAATGCTAGACCGTCTCAATTTAGTTCTCTTCGTGGACTTTGGAGGCTGCCACCTTCAAAGACCAAGTGCTCGCCTTTTGAGGTTGCATCCTTAGAAGGTCATGTGTGCGTTTTTCAGCTGGAGTTCGAGCAGGTACACAAACAGAGAAAAACTGTTCTGATTGGCACTTTTTGCATTCAGTGTGGACAGACAAATGCCTATCGCTGGAATAAAATTGTGTCACTTTTAGTAAGGACAGCAAACATTGAAACACTGGCAACTAATGCACAGATGACTTGACAACATTAATAAGTAGCAAATCTTATAGTTTCAGAAATTAGCCTAGCTTGCACTGTCTTGAGCAAACATGTTGTCATCTGTGCTCTGCTATAAGTTCCCAAACTCCCTTTTAGCGATGAAAAACATCCACAGGTTGAGAATCAGGGACACCATAACAGTTTTTTCCGGAATTGCAGTTTGTGACAGAACATTCGCGATGAGCATGTCAGCATTATATTATATAATATATACATAAGAGTTAAAGATGTAATGCTTTTCTGGCTTGCCTCTCTTGTTTTGCTTGACATTTTCTTTTTTAAATCTAACATTATCTTCATATATCCAAATGCAAGATTTTTGTGTCTTACTCTTACAACTGTACACTGAAAACAGATATAGTGATACAGAGTTGGTTTTTTTTACTAATATTTGAGACACAAGACTTATAGTAAACCTGTTCGACCATAACAGTTTCAACAAATTTCAGAGCGTCATGTTATCAGTTTAGGCATGTTCGACATCTAGAAATTTGACCTGTGGTCCAGTCTAAAATTGCCACTGCTGAGCAACTCTGCATAATGTCCGAGGGACAGCACTCCAAAACATTTCAGGGTGGAGTTGCATATCTAAAGAGTTTTGGTTTGGTGGTTGTAGACACTACTTATGATGGTAGACTGGGAATAGTCTGATCATGGAAAAGCCTCCAACACTACAAATGCTTGCGTTCGTTGCAGCAGCCTTTATCTACCACTGGATTTAGATGTGGTTGAGTCAGCAAGCATTGCAGAAAAGCCAGTTTGGATTGTATATTTTGCCCAGTATTCAAGAAAGATTTATGGTATACATGTCTTTAAAAAAGAAAATGATAGAAATCAGACGAGTCCACAATATCAGAAAGCTTGGACTAGAGCTTAAACATTAACACTGTTAAGGTCTGTCCTTCTGCAATTTTATTTACGCTATTTTATTTATGGTCACCGTGTCACCCAAGTAAGCCTAAGTTATAAATTGTTGTTACACCAATAATTTCTGAATTGCAAAGGAAGACTACATGTAAATGTGTGTTTTTACACAGTTATCACTGCATGGCTACAGCTTTTCTTATGTAATGGAAACATTTTGCGGAGCATTTAGTGCAAATATTTAGTGCTCACAGCTCTTAATACAACTCATTAAATAAGCAAATCTGAAGTTTCACCATGTTGATTATCAGAATATTAAACAAAAGTTTGACAGCAGAAATGACAGTATTAATTTTCACAAGCTACATATACCAGTGATGGGTGATTTGCCCCATTTTGAGATTGTCTTATCGTCAACATGTGAGGTCGCCGATACACGATAGTATCGGGGGGCTGACCAATAGTTTATTCATTTATTTGTTCATTTTTTACTCATTTTTACTCATTTTAGTCAAGTCACTTGATTGATGGACAAAAAGGAAGCTGATTTACTCTAAGGGCAACACTGTCATGACCGCAACCTTCTTAAAGCTGATGCTATTAATCCGAGCGTGTCATTAAAGGATAGACGCTCTGAAATTTCCTGGGTGCCAGGGAGCGGGAACAACAACTCGCTGGTTCTAAACCTCTGCACACCTAACAGTAACAACCACTCTAATGAAAGGAAAAATCAGAGCCGCGCATAAAACAAGCTCCTGTGCGAACAGAGGACGAGTCCGAGTCATGCCATTACAAGTTCAGCTGCTAGAAGGAGTCCATGTACGCGTAAATAGCTTGTTACAAACACACGTGCAGACCTCTGGTAGGCAGTATCCATGCGTGTAACCACAGTAGCAGCGCGACCGTCAAAGAAGCAGCTGCTTGGCAAGTTAACCCACAAACGAAGAAGTCTCATCTTTGTTTTCACTGTCGCAAACTGAAATACCTTTGACGCAGTGTTTTTACCTGACGGGAGGGGTTCTGGTGGACCAATCACAGTGCTTTGCGGTCCGCATAAAATTGACGTGCTGTTAAAAATTTTGCGAGGTGCACATCAGGCTACGCACAGGCTACGGATAACCGACTATAAATCGGGCTTAAGACTCAAAGACGCGCACATTTTTTTCAGGTGTGTGCGCGAAGGAATCCGCGCATGTTACAAGCTTTCTCGCATAAAGTGAAGCCCACAAACTATAATGATAATAATAATAATAACAATAATGATCACCATGAATGCCTGCTAACGGCCCCATATGTCTGACGATCTTCGATAGACGATACCATTGTGTATCGGCACAATAGTATTTATAAGCAGCGATTCACAACCGCACACACACCTTTACCATTTATACTGTTGGATGGAAAACATTTGTTATATATATATTTTGTAAATAACGGATTAATTTTAGTTTATTAATGTTTTATGTGCTCTGTTTTATAGCAATTAATCAGTAAAAGGCATTTTACAAACTTTAGCTACTTTTAAATTTGAACAGAATGTTATGTATTTGAACAGAGACATACAGGGAGCTACACTGCGACCAAAATGGTCGCATATGCGACCTTTTGAACTGCCGTTGCGACCCTAATTTTTAATGGGTCGCAAATGTGCTACCTAATGTTTTAGACAATATGCTATGATTTACTATGAGCATTTATTAAAACAGAAATGTGGATTTTAAGAATACGTTTTATAACATGCTCTGAGCCATCAACACGTTGGCTTCATTTTGCGTGAAAGCACGTCGTGTCTCTCCCTATCAGTGTGCGTTTGCGTGCTCCGCTGTTTCTCAATGAATTAGGTGCGACGCAAGCGCAGTGTCTTCCATGTTTCTGAACTTGAGCAGAGGTCTTTCTTCACTGAGGACGCGGGACCCGTATGGTTCCGGGTTTATATTTTAAATGGTCTGTCGGGTGCGGTTAGGTCCTAGTTTAATTACTTTGGGTCCCAAGTCTGATTAATGTTGTGTTTATAACCCGAGTCGATCGGAAAACGGCCATGAGCGCTACCGCGCTAAAGCTCAAGTGCAGATTCAGCGTGCCTTCGGTTTCTATGGCGATGGTTCTTGTTACGACCACGCGCTGCATTTGCTTTCTCACATTTTTTTAATGATCTTATTGTTAATAAACCACATCTTTTCTAAAACCATATCCATATTAAGTTTGGACAGAGATTGTAGCAAAAAGCAATGCTAATGTCAAGCCAATTGCACTGAACGAGCAAAGCAATGTAAAGTTTGTCACCGGGACAGCAAGTAGACTTTTAAATCTGAAATAATGAGTGGATTAAGCTTTTTAAATCGGCAAGAGAGAAATAGAAAGATAGAGCAAAAGCAGTAAATCTAATAGAAATTATTACCATTATAACATCAGTCATAACATCAGTCACATTTATAATCTATAGACCTGCACTGTCTATTAATATACTATAGGGCTGTCAAAATGGCTGAACAAGTACATTCGAAATTCGTCCTTGAAAAATAATAAAATTCGAATTATATTCGAATTATAAAGACCTACTTTATCTTGGAGAAAATACTCCTAAAAGCCCACAAGAGGGCGCAGCACAAAGCCCCAATAATATAATCATGCACAGCTTATTTTTTGTTAAAACGAATGTTATAAACACTACTAATGAAATCAAAATTAACCAGTATATTTGTGCACCTGTAAATGTACAAAACGAATGCCATACATAGACAATGCATATTAATATAGGGCATTTTATATAAGTAGATAAATTAACGTGTTTCTAATAAAGTATGAAAACGAATTAATCTTTATTTAAGCCAAAATAAGTGGAAAAGATCATTAGTCAATTAAATTTGGTCGAGCTTAAACGCTTTTCACATCAACTTGTATAATATTTTGTGTGTTCCTTGGTTGAAAATATGTAGAAATATATGCGAGTAATAAAGTACAGAACAGAAATGTTTAACTTACGCGCAGAGTGAAGCCGTTAATAAAGCGTAAAACTCTCCGTAATTAATAGAGGACGTGCTGAAACAGTCGAGTTGGCAGATGATCATCATGTTTATATTTCACGCAGATAATGTTGATGAAAAACTTGCATATCAAATGTCCACGTGAAAGTCAAGTTTCCAGTCAGTTAAAATAAAGCCACCGCGGCGTTACATTGCAACTCTCTCATATGCGGTGTGGACTCTGTAGATGCACATATGGTTTTAATGTTGCTAAACAAGCAGCTGTATTATGGCACTTTCGTGTTGATCAGTTATTTTAAACTTTAAAACTGCATTTAGAAGCAGACGACAATAATTCATCTCAGTTAGTTTCACTTTGCGGTTGAAATCCAGTTGATGCTCCAAACACCAAAGCAGCATCACACAGCCCTTTTAATATGTATTCTGTCCGACTCCCCACTGTCTTTTCTTGCTATTTTTCAAATGAATAATGCTGGCTTGCTCCGCATAGTTGGCTGAGCCGCTAACGCTCTGTATAACAATCCGCGTCAGTTATGCATTATATCACGTTGCGTGAGCTTCCTGACACAGGTAAAATTCGAATGCAAAGTTTTACGTTCGAATATGCATATTTTTTTTACATTCGACGAATATTCGAAATTCGAATTAAAATTTGACAGCCCTAATATACTATACATAGTATTGTATTATATTGAGTTTGATAAAAGGGGTCTAATATATCAGTGCAAAAACAGTAAGTGTTTTCGTGGTGCTTTGACAAACAGTGTCAGCTTTGTTAATGGCAAAGAAAGTTTGGGGTGGTTAGATTGATGAAATATAATGTGAAATTAATATTAATTTTCAATGAATCAAAGTATTGTGTTGTGTCACACATTATTAGTTCTACGTCACATGTATGGTAGACCATTATTTGTCAGGGGGTAATAATTGCCCTTTTCACCGGCTACCACCACCAAGTACATTTCAGATCTGTGGGAAACACGGCAACGTTTAATAAAACAAGGCGGCATGTGGTTTAAAAGATGGCAAGTAAAATAAAAAGCATATCTGTATGCAATACAGTTTCATTATTGTTCATTATTATCCAGAGCGCCTTAATATAACTTGAAAAAAATATGTGCGACCAAATCATATTTTGCGCCAGTAACTGAAAAAGTTGGTAGCGCAAGTGCCACCAGTGGAAAAGGTTAGTGTAGTTCCCTGACATAGTTCCCTGACAAGATGGGCCATATTGCATACCTATCGCAGGTGATACTTCTGCAATAATGTGAAATTGTCCGATTGTCAGTGATCTACGGTTTGTGTAGTAAAAGCTGCTACATCTGAAAGCAGGTGATGGCGATTTAATACTAATCAAGGAACCGGCTTTACTGAGGAGATGCGCATGACAATCACGTGTGATTTATCGCGCACCCCATTCGCGTAAATACCTTTTGCGTATCGTTAACGTACTAATACACACACCCCAAAGGAAATGTAAAATCGTGAATCGGACAATAGGTGCTCTTTAAAGTGAAAAATCTTTAACTGCTTAAAAGTTGGCAACATTTGGTACGTGATTTTGGGAAAAGATCTACATGCTTCTTTGTTTTCTGCACTCAATGTAGATAAAAAAAACAGTTGAGCACTTTATTAGTTTGCTTTTGTTTCATGCTGAAAAATCTTATCAATATTTAGATTCACCAGTTAATGTCAGATATCTGTCAAATGTATCTGTCAAAAATCAGTGCATCTTAAACTACAAACTCACAATGTGATCCTGTCTGTGAAATCCAAGCTAATATAAAGTCTCATAATCTAATGAGGAGTTCAAAGTTTGATTATGTTCATTGATTTCACATCGAATTCAATCTTTGACATGACCTTACTCAGTCAATATTATTAAGATATCAAGGTTATATCTACACAGAACGTTCCTTTTTTATTATGTTTTATGTACAAAACATTAAGTCACAAAAAATTACTTTAGCTGGGTTTTCACAGACTGTCTCACATATTGCACTTCACTAAACCCTCATCATGTACATTCACTCTCTCTACAGCTCACTGATCCATAACACAACATAATGACTGAAATCTAAGGCCATGTGGCAATACGCCCCCTGCCAATGAAGTCAACCTGTATATTGCACGATTCTCTAAATGCCTGCCAAACTCATAAGGTGACAGTAAAGCAAAGCATCTCTTCAAAAGGAAACGCTCTTAAAACTAGAGAGAGAGAAAGAGAAAGTGAGAGAGTTCAAATAGCCTTTTGAACTTTTCCCTTTTTCCAGTTTTCCCTGACACGCCCATCTGCTCTCTATGGTGTTATTATAAAACAGACACCGACAAACACACGATCCGAAGCTGGTATAGCTAGTTATGCGACCTGATGCAATGACCCACAGCCAGTAATCGTTTGATTTCAAGTAACATGCTAACGTTATATTATTAAGTTCATTATATTTTTAGTCATACGTGACTCATACGGTTACCTAGTTAGTGTTTTGTTATGATTCCACTGTAAAACAATGGTTGCAATTTTTTACTCGTTTAATGCAATCTTAACATGAACAGGTGACCTGATGGCAATAAATTACACATGACTAAAACATAAAACGTTGCAGAACTGATGAACGTGAGCTCGTTATAAATAGGTGAGAAGATTAAAGAGTCAGATGAAATCCTACCATCGTAATTTGGTGTACGGGTCTTATTTTCAGGCGGTGTGTATCTTTTGGGTGTGTTTCGCTGCAGCTGCACTGTTGTCATCGGTTTT
Organism: Paramisgurnus dabryanus; assembly: GCF_030506205.2. Classification (NCBI taxonomy): domain Eukaryota; kingdom Metazoa; phylum Chordata; class Actinopteri; order Cypriniformes; family Cobitidae; genus Paramisgurnus; species Paramisgurnus dabryanus. Next base: position 16,401,106 of record NC_133340.1, read on the forward strand.
AGGCCGCGACATGAATCCGAGCGACGCCGATTCACGGCTCGCGCTTGAAGCGGTAGCATCGCGCGGATTCATTGCGTGACCCTAAACGATCACATCAGCGTAGTTGCAGTAAAACGTTTATTACTCGCCATATTTAACGTTATCACCCCGATAACTTAAAAGACTACGTGTTAACGTAAAGAGTATCTGTGATCACCACCTTGATTAAACGGCTTAAAAGGAATGACAACGAAGAGAAATGGCGAAAATCGAGACACAAGCTACAACAAAATCGATTTATTGTTCGACATTAAAGCGTTAAAAGAATATATAAACATAAGTTATAGCACAGCTGGGCAGGACGATTAGCATGACAGCTAGCATTATATCTGCCCGTTTAAAAAGTGCTCACAATGAAATAAAATAACACCATTGGTAACCTACCTGTCAGTTCATTGGCGTCGCTGGTTTAGAGGATTTGTGTGTGTGGCACTGGTTATCCTCTTGAATAGATTAAATGATGGCTTTAATCTCCGTTTCAGTCTTTGGGTGGTGGGGTCTTCCCGACGGTTCACTTAGCCAGTTAACGTTAGCCTGTGTTCAAACTGTGAAGCTTTAGCCTTATTTATGTACGCACCCGGCTTCAAAAATGCTCTTTGGCGTTTTGGCTTCACTCGACAATCGCTACCTATTTCAGTAAAGACTATGTACAACTTAATACAGGGTGTAGCTTAAAGCTAACGGCAGGTTTAATGTATTTCAACCAGCTCAGCGCAGCCAGCGGCACGAGCTCACGAGCCTGCTAGAAGCCTGACGTCTCCGCCCTCACATGAGATCATTCGCTAGCGTTGTCCGTCAATCAAACAGAAATGACCAATTACAAGTCGCAAGCGAGTATTTGACGGGATTTGTCAAATTCATCTGAATCTCAGGTGTTGAAGGAAAAGTGTAACGGACCCGGTAACGGACACTACATCTTTAACGCACTGAATATCTGTTAGGACTCTGGAAATGATCAAATGGTAGGCTTTCTAACTGTTTTTTTTACCCACAAAATGAGTATTTAACAGCAAACGAGTGTTTATATTTTATAGCCTGTAATAAAATGACAGACAGCCTAATGAAGGATAAAAATTGACACAGTGACATATAAAATGCGTGTGTTTATGAGGGAGACAGGATAAATGCCTGAGGATTAACGAGACAGACGGAGTTTTACAGATAAGCCCCCCCTCCACCACCCTACAAACACCAATATCCCCACAAATCTGACCAACATCTGTCACACCGCCTCTTAGACCAAATAACACAAATCTACTGATGTAGGCTACTAACACACACAATAACACAAGCACCCTGTCAGGCCTGTCTTGTAGGCTACTAGACTCTAGTTTCCTGTAAAAATGCTCAAGGCTTAAACCCTCTGAAATGCCAAATGATAACAGTGAATCAACATGTAGATAACGGTGTAAAAAAATTCTGATTCCATTATTCGTTTGTCTGTGGGATATTGATCCCTGTGTTCCCTTAAAGAGGACATATCATGAAAATCTGACTTTTTACATGTTTAAGTGCTATAATTGGGTCCCCAATGCTTGAATCATCCTAAAAAATGTGAAAAAGAACAACCCAGTAAATTTGATTTGGTAAACCATTCTCTGCAAGCATGTGAAAAAATAGGTAATTTAAATTTGGCTCCCCTTGTGATGTCAGAAGGGGATAATGGCGCCCCTTAAGGGCTCATTATAGTTGTGTGGTCCTACGGCGTAGCCACGGCGGCGTAGGTTCCGCGTCGGTTTTCATTTATACTTTTGCATCGTCGTCTGCGTCAACATGCAAACCCACGCACAGACCGCTGGTAGGCAGTATCCGCACGTTAAACCACAGGAGCAGCGCAACCATCAAAGAAGCAGCAACTTGGCAAGTTAACCCACAAACAAAGAAGAATTGCACAACAATTTGCTCTGATTTGAGAAGACCAGCAATGATGGAAGTAAGGGGGCATCCACACCAAAGCTTTTACGCCCGCGGCCGGCGCATGTTTTCAATTGTTTCCAATGGAAGCTCAGCGTTTTTCAAATAAGCCAGCAGCTAGCGGTTTTCTTCCACGGTCGACTATAAATTGAGCTTTAATCTGCCCTATCCAACGACTGCACTGCCATTTATGTACATGTGCTCTGGGGACACCAAATATTTTTTTTACATCTAAAAAAAGTCTTGTGAAATGTCCCCTTTAAATTAGATAAGCTTAAAAGCTTATTAGCCATGGCTGTATAAATTTAAACAAAAGCTGTATTCCATGTGTGTGACCTTATTTCTAACAACTGAATCATGTTGGGTTGGGAATCATAACAAATGGCTAATCCGAAAGCAATGTAAGCACCCATTCCAAATACTTACATTCTTTCAAGCTTGAAATGTAAAACTGTCCCAGAATCAAATTTTAAACACAAATCGAACTTTCAGCCAAACATTTTATTAATCTCTGTGTTAAACTAATTGGAGACACATTTATAGCTACTAATATATAGTCTAGCAATTATTTTCAAAACACTATTCTGGCCAGGCTTTAGAGTGAACACATTACCAAAGTAAGGCATTGTACAATATAAATATGACATTTAGTTATAGATTTTAATTTTTTCAGTTTAAGGAATTATTCAGCTATAAATAAAGTAATTTCATCAGATTTTATATTAATTTTATATTAAATTAATTCTCTATTAAATTAAAACAATAAAAGCCATTTTGGAGCTCTTAAAATGTTGCTGCTGTATTGAAGTAATACAAATGGTCAGGCGAAAACTACACCACACAATTTTTTTTTTTTTAAATATGTACCCCAGCTGTCAATGGTACAGTACCCTTAATATATGAACCCGTTAAGTAGTAAATCGCCATCACCTGCTTTCGGATAGAGCGGCATTTACTACACAGACCCGTATTTCACCGATAAGCTAGGCAAAATTGCGTTCATAATCGAGGAAAATCGACTCCGATAATCTATGCGATTTTGCCTAGCTTCTCGGTGAACTACGGCTCTGTGTAGTAAATGCCGCTCCATCTGAAAGCAGGTGAGGGAGATTAACTACTAATCACTGAACCGCCTGTACTGATGAAACTCGAAAACCGCAGGCAAATGTTTTTTTTTTTGCACAGCACTACCGTTAAAGGAGCATTTCACCCATAGAAACATTAATCTTTATTGAAAGTGCGTCATATTTGTAGTCGAAATGTAACATACATTTAGAATTTGGTGCCTATTTGACCGAGAAAATGGGTGTTTGTAGTCTCACCCATAGATATGTATATAAAGGCTAGATGGCTCAAGGCGGAGTCAGCTGTGTCGTCACTTGGCGGCCATCTTAGGTCAGTGCTGCCATAGTGCTGCTCCCTGCTGCTGTGGACGGAAGGTGAGTGACATACGCCAACTAAAATGCTCGTAACTTGCTGAATTCTTGACGGATTTACAAACGGTTTGGTTTTTTACAAACGTTATTAACGTGGCTATAATTCTGGATGCTTTAACATGTTTCATGATTTTTTTATTTATTTTTAGTATACGTATTCAGTGTCATAGGTACATCTTTGACGTTTATAACAAACCAATCCGTTTGAAAATCGGTAAAAAATTAAGCAAGTTATGGTCATTTAAAAGTACCTGCATCATTAAAACTCAATGCTACGAGTGAGCGAGCGCCCTGTCCTAAGATGGCCGCCAAAATGCGGACGTTCCACTCAATTGGCCATCAGCGCGGACGAGCCATCTAGCCTTTATATACATATCTATGGTCTCACCCCTTCAACAAAGATATTGCACTTCCTTCTTTCAATGATGCAAAATGATGCTTTTTACATCATTGAAAGAAGGAAGTGCAACACTGAAATCTGTATTTCTCCTGTCTCAGCGGCAACTGAGGAAATGATGCACGACCATTCAAAAACATGACTGGGGTTCTAACTATACAAAGCTTAATGCAAATGGGTGAAGTGTCCCTTTAAGTACAGATAGTTGCAAGAAAAAGTATGTTTTCTGAATAAATTTGTCATAAAATGTGATCTGATCTTCATCTAAGTCAAGGTTATTGACAAACATAATGTGTCTTAAAATAATAACACAAACAAATTCTGATCTTTCATGTCTTTATTGAGAACAACCAAAAAAAAAACCTTGTAGTGCTAGTGGAAAGTATGTGAACCCTTGAGTTAATGACCTCAAAACAGCTAGTCAGGTTTTAGTCAGGTTTTGGCACACCTGGGGTCTCGTTAAGATAATACGTTTGGAGGTGTGGACTACAGCTACTTTGACTGATAAAAAACACCCAAACTTTTGGAGTTTGCTCTGCACAAGAAGAACACGCTTATGTAAGCCATGCCTCATCAAAAAGAGCATTCAGAGGAGCTACGATCAATAATTGTTGCTTTACATAAAGCTAGAAAGGGTTACAAAGATATTTCAAAGACTTTAGAAATTCGCCAGTCTACAGTTCAAAAAATATAAAATGGATACGCTTTGGGACTCTTGCTACTCTGTCAAGAAATGAGCGCCCAGTCAAAATGACACCAAGAGCACAACAAAGACTCATCAATAGAGTAAAGAAACAACTGGGAATGACAGCCGAAGATTTGATGGCATCATTGGAACTTTTTAACATCTCTGTTCATGAGTCTACAATATGTAAAACACTGAACAAGCAGGGCATTCAAGGCAGAACACTTGAAGTTTGCAAAAGAGCACATTGACACTCTATAGCGATATTGGCAAAATGTTTTGTGGACTGGTGAAACTAAGATTTAACTATTTGGAAAAAACATCTGGCGTAGAAAGGGCAACTGTAAAGTATGGTGGAGGAAACATCATGATTTGGGCCTGTTGTGCTGCATCAAAAACACCAGAGCAAGTCCACAACAGAATGGCTTCAGAAAAACAAAATCTGCCTTTTGAATCCGAGTCAGAGCCCAGACCTCAACCCAGTATAGATGCTATGGATTGACTCAGGGCCATGCACAGGGGAATGGCCCGTTGGCTAGAGCCACTGCCCCTCTGCCCTAATCAGTTGAGGTGCCCCTGCCCCTCTCACCAACCACCGACCCCAGTCAAAGCATTCTGTTACTGCTTGCTAAAGATCCATTGTTTCCGGTATTCCACTTTGTGATTTCATGCCCTCTCCGCAGCGTCTCTCACAATCTGTGTCCACTCTTTGAAGGACGTAGACAACAGTTTCCAAAGTTTGTTGCATTAACGGGTAGATTCATTACATAACCTCTGTTGTTGAGCTGCTGAATTAGTAATTTGGTAGTTTGTTTTTGTATTTCTGTCGGTAATGATTTGCTCTCAGTCTTTTAGAAGTGCTAACAACTAAGCAAGCAAACAACAACAAAATATCCACATTCTTAGAATTACATTGCTTGTCTAAACAATGTAGATATATAAATAACACCAAATTTGCTGTTTTTGGCACACTTTGTAGACAAAGATAAAAAATAAAAAACAATGATTTCACAAAAAAGAAAACAGAGTGGAAAGGGAGGCTGCAAAGGCAGTTCAACATTGCAATGGATTTAAAGCTCCAGCCAGTAAATAATTTTGGGGTGGTTTCCCAGACAGGGATTAGCTAGGACTAGGCCTTAGTTTAATTAGAAAATATAACTAGTTTTAACAAACATGCCTTACTTAAAATATTACTTCATGCAAAACAGAGGGCACTGATGAATTTTAAGATAAGATATGTTGGCTTCAGAATCACTCAAAAGTGTAAAATAACTCAACTCGACTAATATATTATAAGTGTCATAAAGAAATCCCTCTAATTTCTTGTTGTTTTTTTAAGTTTTAACCTCCTAAGAGCTGGTGTGTCCACATACATGGTGGACATTACCTTTTTTTATATCTTTTGTTTTTTCCTAACCCCAAATAGCTGGAAGAAATCTAAAATGCAAGCCAAACCAAAGCTCGGGTCTTAGGAAGTTAAACACTAAAAACTAATACATTTCTTGTGTCAGGGGAAGATGGTTCCCTATAGTTTTGGACCAAAGGAGTAAAAAGCCCTGTCAACCATACAATGTAGTGGTGTTGAAGGAACCGTTAAAATACCAACATGTAAGGAGCAAATTAAAGCAAGAACCTTATAGATAAATATACACAAACCTGACAGTGAGCCAGTATTAAAAATTAACACATTATTTCTTAGAGTGTGTGATGCTGCCACCTCGTGGCCAGAATGTATTTTTCATGGTGTTTGCTGGTGTACCACATAATTAAATAAAGACAGGTGTAAAATATAAAACCCAGTATCTATTATTATTCAATTAACAATTAGTCTAATTTATATTAGTAATGTTACTGATAAAGCCAACACAGTCATCATCAATTTGAGCATTGTTTTGGTAATTATTATTGATGCTGATGCTTTCAACATCAAACACAATACACTACTAAAATAGGTGTATTGATGATGAGTCAACATATCATTCTCATAGACTTGCCAAATTTATAATTGCCAAATGAATTAGGAATATCTGTCCCATTGGATGAGTGTTGCAAGGTTTCACCTCTTGAGGGCACCAGAGGCAAATAGAAACTATGCATGAGTTGTGTTTCAAAGTGACATGTAATGCAATGTTTGTGGATGGAACGGATACAATCACGGCCAAAATCTTGTGAAATCTCACTGGAAGAGCCTTGTATTCATCCTAATCCAACCCCCAAACCTAACCTTAAACCCAACATTTCACAGGATTTAGGCCATAGCTGTATCCACTCTAGCCAGAACCCCAAACAATGGCCATCGAATAAGAGTTTTCTCAGTCTGTTAATTTCTGTTGTCTGAAAGATTTTATGTTGTAGAGTTATATACATTGTTTTAAAAGCTGTGGCATTCATTTTGTATGAGACACAGAGAGAGAGAGAGAAAGAAAGAGAGAGCACAGGCTGCAAGGCCGATGAATGGCGAGAGGCAGTGAATGACTCATAATCGGCAGCCATCTTGAGAGGGGATCTGTGAGGGTCCCAGGGCGCAACACTACATCTGTCCAGGTTTATTTTTGACTCTCTGAGATCCTTCTACGCACTGCTCAGACAAGTGGGAGCAAAAAATAAGCTGGAGAAAGTCAAACAAAGACCAAAAGAGTTTGAAGTGGGTGAGACGAGATAAGAAAGGGTGGATGGGTAGAGGCAGGAATTTCAACAAAAGAACCGAATGACGAAAACAGCAGCAGTGAGTACGTAGAGCTGATGCAGAGACTGCGTTAGTGGAGGAAGATGTAGCACTGGAGGATGAAAGATAGACAGGACTTTATAAGGAAAGCAGGAAGAAGACATCATTTTTTAATATTCACAATAAAAAAATGCAAGGCATGTGCTCTCCCAGTACTTGAATTTTAGTAGATTTTATTAGATTTTTGGGTACTTTCGCATCTGTAAAATGCAGCTCAGACACCTTCATCATGAATTTTAATGCATTTGAGGTAGTACTTTATTTTTAGTGTAGGTTCAGCTTTTCGGACCATCAAAAATATTTATATTTTAAAATATCTTGGTCAGTCAGTGCAACAATGGAATAACGCAGAGCATCTCCTCTGAAGATATACATGGTTTGCTTCTATTGCTAGAGGCTGTATAAATTACCATTGCAATAAGCAGTGCATGGAAGTGGTACACTCTAAAAATATGGTGCTAAATAGCACTAAAAGTGATTCACTAGCTTGTAATCAGGAAGGAATCACTTTAAGTGTTATTTAGCACCTATGTAGAACCATGTGGTGCTATGTAGAACTTTAAGTCGTGCTGCTATCCATCTTATTTATAATGATGTATTTCCTTTTTCTGTGCGAGACTTCCGTTTTCCAAAACTGGCCAGTAGAAAACAATGTTGTGGGAGCACGCACAGAACGTGATTAAAAACAGTTATAGTAAATATTTACTACACCCATCATGTATTTCCCCATTGGGAGGATGAAATTAAGTGGCCTGATATGTCATTAGATACTGTAGATACTTGCTTGTTCGTGGTTGGTGTTATGTAGCAGCATCATTATTTTAGAGTGCATAAACAAAAATCTACATGTCAAAACACATTTATTTGATCAAATATGATGAATACGTTTTTTTATTCTTAAAAATCACTTTAGTTGATAAGAAGAAATTAAAAACTATGAAAAGTATTATCCAAACTTTGAACAACTCATGCAATAAGTTGTATCTGTAATCATGGCTTAAAGCATTCAAAGCATGATAATAATGTGGGTGCTGCAGGGGTCTGAGCAAGTACGACTCTGCATAGGGAAGAAAATAAAAGGATGACGTTTATTGACTAATTTGTTCGTTCGTTTCGTCACACACTGTCTGCCGAAAATGTATTAATACTGTAGTGTGGGTGGGGTTGCTGGAAAGCATAAAGTGGAATTATCGTCACAAGACTTTAATTTTCATCCGATAAAAAGAGGAAGCTATTAATTACACTGAACAGTGCTGTTCGAAATGTCGATTAACAATAACAGCAATTAACTCAACACCATTATACTAGCTGAGACTTTTAGCTGAACTCATTTAGCCTCGTGTTTCCTGAGTTGCACTGTGTAGTAGTGATGACACACAATTGCATAGTTGAAAAATATCAGGAGTATACATTTATTTATTACATCCCGCTCTGAAATTCTTGAGTCTGAAATGCAATTGCAAAAGTTATTCCCAGGTAAACACCAGCTGAAACTAATAACACAGGGTTATCCGGGTACCATGAGTCATCTTAACAGGTGCAGTTAATATTTATACATACATTGACTATAAATATGCATAATTAAAAATATTTACAAATGTAGGGAAACGTTTCTCCTCATAGAAGATTTGCGTTTATTACCATAATAATATACTACAAATTATTATACTACGGGCTGTTGAATGCTATGTTCTGATTGGTTGAGAAATGTTCCACAGGTATGCATTATTTTTTAATAAATGCACACTTGACTTTAAAATAACCACCAGAGCAATGTCTTATCAATGGCTGTGATAACCGTGGTATAAGCTGAATAACTGACTTCAGTTCTTTGAATTATTTAAAGGAGACATTTCACAAGACATTTTAAAGATGTAAAATAAATCTTTGGTGTCACCAGAGTACGTATGTGAAGTTTTAGCTCAAAATACCATATAGATAATTTATTATAGCATGTTAAAATTGCCACTTTGTAGGTGTGAGCAAAAATGTGCCGTTTTGGGGGTCCTTTAAAATGCAAATGAGTTTATCTCCACACTAAATGGCAGTGCTGTGGTAGGATAGTGCAGATTAAGGGGCGGTATTATCCCCTTTTAAAGGGGTCAAATTGTCAGATTGCATGTTTTCCTTTGTTTTTAGAGTGTTAAATGATGACTGTGAACATAAAAGATCTGTAAAGTTGCAAAAATTAAAGTTTCAAATCCAAAGAGATATTCTTTTTAAACGTGAAGCCTCATCCACGCCCACCTAAAACGGCTCGTTTAACACGCCCATGCAGTTTGACGTCATACTGGTTTGAACATTTTCATAACACCGCCCTCATATATACGCAAAGATAGAGGGTGTAACTTTCAAGCACGCTGTAGTATTGTTTTTTCCGCCATGTCGAGCAGACGCTGTGTTTCGTTGCAAAACTACTTCGGTTGGCATTCCAATCTCGTTGCTTTCACTATTGTTTTGGGAGCTCATCTTCCAAAACTTGGCAAGGAGCGTCATATTTCTGATTACGTTACTGAGGTATTCAGCCAATCACAACGCACTGGATAGCTGGCCAATCAGTTCACACCGGTTGACACCACGCTTTCTCACAACGATGAGCTTTGTACCAAACGACCTGTTTCAGATGGGCGGGACTTAGAGGTGCTAAAAAAATGTATGGTATGTGGAAAATAATGATTTTTTTTAACCATAAACAACACGAACACATTGTATTACACCAAATACACAAAGTAATGTGCTTTTTAGCCCTATAATATGACCCCTTTAACATCACAGGGGGAGCTAAATTTCAATTACCTGTTTTTCACATGCTTGCAGAGAATGGTTTACCATAACTAAGTTACTGGGTTTATCTTTTTCACATTTTCTAGGTTGTTAGAAGCACGGGGACACAATTATAGCACTTAAACATGGAAAAAGTCAGATTTTCATGATATGTCGCCTTTAAAATTATGCATTATTTTCGAATAATTTAGCGGCCCATTTATAAATAATTTCTTATATAAAGCATGTCCATATATTTACTTATGTGGCAAGTAGCCGTGTTATAAGTGGGATAATGTACAGCCAGACAATCGGATAAATAATTTTAGGGTGATACAATACCCTCTGTTTTGCATAGGGATTTATTGTGCAATAACAACCAGATGTCTGTACATTATGCCTTACGTATCGTTGTTGACATGCAATATGCGTGTTGGAATGTTGACTTGTGGTGTGACACTACATTTCAAATCTGGGATTTACAATCGAGAAACTACCGCATACGACATGTACCTAACACAAATGTTATCATCTCAGGTCTACTGATACATTGTATCAATACCATCTTTGATGATACATTTCGCTTGGTTTGCCAAATCATGCTAAAACCATTTTTATAAAAAAATGGTATTGTCTCTTTCAACTAAATGTTCAGACTTTTTTGGGGATTCTCCCGTTTAATTTTGAATGAGTCGTCCATCTTTTCATTCCGTCTTTGACTGCTGTCACTGCTTGGCATGCCATGTCAACTCTGCAAATAAACTAAAATGCATTTAAAAACTAAAGGTGATTGCATGACAGCCAGTGGACATAGACACGCACACACACACAATTACTGATATAAATGATGACATTTCAGACTTTTAACTTGCATTGGTAATAAATACTAGGCTAACCTAACCCTAACAGAAAACTTTCTGCATTTTTACAAAAAAAAACATTTATTTACTATATTTTTTAACATTTTACAAATGAGGAGGTCCCCAGAGTAAATAAAGTTGAGTAGGTACACACACACAAACCATAGGTGTCATTTACACTGGGACGCTGGGGACATGTCCCCACCACTTTTTGAAATGGCTGATTTTGTCCCCACCACTTTTTGAAAGCATTTGGTTAAAATGTTCTGAAAAATCAAGCAATACCTGTGCGACATACACTGCAAAAAAGACTTTCCTACTTTTGTATTGTTTTCAGTAGAAATATCTAAAAATTCTTAAATTAAGATGCTTTCCCTTGATGTGCAAAATGACCTAAGAAATAGTTTTTAGACCAAACATACAATTTAAGTGAATTTGTGATTAAAACAAGCTAAAATATCTGCCAGATAATTTGGCTGGTTTTACACTTCAAAAAAGGATTTTTAAGAAAAATAATTCTTAGTATTCTTAGTATCTTAAATTAAAATCTTGAACCTTTTTCTAAAAAAAACACTAAATTCAAGAAAAATTCAAAAATTTGCTTACCCCATTGGCAGATTTTTAGTTTATGCACAAAATCACTTAAATTTCATATTTTTGGTCTAAAAACTAGACTTATTTTCTTACGTCATTTTGCTCATCAAGAAAATACGTCTTGATTCAAGAATTTTTAGATATTTCTACTGAAAACAGGAAAAAAAAACTAAGTAAGAAAGTCATTTTTTTGCAGTGCACACTGCAAAAAATGATTTTCAAGAAAAAAAAATTCTTAGTATTTTTGTCTTGCTTTCAGTAAAAATATCTAAAAATTATTAAATTAAGATAAATTAAGTCTAGTTTTTAGACCAAAAATATCAAATTTAAGCGATTTTTAGCATAAAACAAGCAAAAAAATCTGCCAATGCGGTAAGCAAATTTTTCCTGAATTTAGTGTTTAATAAAAAAATTCACGATTATTTTGCTTACCCCATTGGCAGATTTTTTTGCTTGTTTAATGCACAAAATCACCTTAATTTTATATTTTTGGTCTAAAAACTAGACTTATTTTCTTGGGTCATTTTGCTCATTAAGAAAAAAGAATTTATTTTCTTGAAAATCATTTTTTGCAGTGTATGTCTGGTTTTGTGGTCCAGGGTGGGTCACATAAGTTGTGTTGTGTGCTTATGGTGAGTTTTTTGCCCATTTTTTATGCGTCATTATTCAATATTTTTCCCGTCCTGCTGTAATGTTTTTTCATCTGATCTTTTGTCCCCACCACTTTTCAACACAAACTGACGCCCCTGACACACACACACACACACACACACACACACACACACACAATCAAATACAGACGCTCTCCTTCTGCCACAGATGACGAAACCCATAAAGCCAAATCTCTCAAAGCCTATAATCTGCCAAACAATTCACTCAACACCTAAAAACGGGACCAAACATTCACACTGACCAACAAGTAAATATTTAGGCACATTACAGACAGTAGAGAAAGACAAAAAGGCAGATAGACTATAGTGTCTATTAAAGGGATAGTTCACCCAAAAATGAAAATTATGCCATTTACTCCACCCTTATATTGTTCTAAACACAAATAAAGATCTTTTGATAAATGATGGTAAGCACGCAGTTGATGGTACCTATTGACTTCCATAGTCAATGGGTACCATCAACTGTGTGCTTATCAAAACATTTACCAAGTAAACATCTTTGATATTAGCTTCACATAGACAGTTTCATAAGACAGTTGAGCTAAAGCTATATGGACGCGTGGTAGAGGCACGTGAACTCTCCACGGTCCACCGATGAGAGCGATGACGCACTCCATTTAAAACCGTCTGCCTCACCGCGGGACGAGTGCAGCGCTCTGAGAACGTGTGATTAGGGCTAAATGAGTGTGTACGTGTGCGCCCGCGCAAAGTGTGTGACTTTGCATGCGCAATTCATAAACTCTCCAAATGTCTGTGGTGCCGGAATCTGCCAAGAATGTGACTCAAGCATCTCACATCTCCTCTCACTCCTCTCTGCATTTTATTCACTGTTTCACACACTATTTCAGCCGCGTTGATGTCTCTTTTAATGTCTCTCTTCTCTTCTCCCATTCCCTTTCAAGTCTGCACATCTTTCCATTATTTATGTGAGTTTTGTGATACTCAAAGCTGCAAAATGCATCTAAAACCCATGATAAGAAAACTTAATATGTCGTTTCACTGCGTTAGGAGGAGTCTATGTTGAGAAATCCTATCCTACTCTCTGGATGTACTGTCTGTATCCGACTAACCTGAACACACAGCTTGGGCTGGTTTTTACAGCAAAGATGAATAGCAGTTGATACACTAGGGACATTTTGGTAGATCTGATACACCCACTCAGACCGGCCACTATTTATTTTTATCATGCATCAAACATTTTCACCAATAATGAGGACTTCATCAAAGCTGAGCTTGAAACACAAATCGATTAATGAGCTCATTATTCAACAAAGCACTGCTGTTCTTGCATCTGTAAAAAAACACAAAAGACAGAGAAGTTTGAACACATAAAAGAGATGTAGGTGATGCTCATGACGTCAAGAAGAGCTGCAGAAAGTGAGGAATTGAAAAATAAATGTGAGAAAAGGGAGGGATGAGAGAGACGCTGATGACGACAAACCGAGCGGAAAGACTGAAAGAGATCGTGTAAAGAATAAAGAGAACGTGTAGCAAATAAAGTGGAGCTGTGCATAACTGCAGGCTATATAAAGATGTTGGAATGTAATAAAAATATTGGTATTATAAACTCATAAAACACCGCAGGGTAAAATCAACACCAGCTGCTATAATGAGAATTTGATTGTAGAAGTTGAAGAAAATATGGACATGATTATGTGTGTGTGTGTGTATGTGTTAAAATGCACCGGCGACCTTATTTAACAGGCATTTGTTTCCCGTGGCTGCGATTATTCTCACTTTTAAAGAGCTCATTGATGAGCAATTTCCGGCAAACAAACAAAAAAGTTGTTTTCCTCACACATACCCCCCAATTCATTGACTTCAATGACTCATTTTTTCAATCTCCATTAATATTCAGCGATCGACAGCATGCCGTGATATTGACGTAGTCGCCACCCCTTCGTTGCTAGCCAAGTCATTGTGTCTCATTGTTGAGTAGCATGGCCGACAGCCAATGGGCACGCAGATGGTGGGTGGGATGATGCAGAGGAGCTCTATTTGCGCAATTTGTCCAGTGGGGTGTCGAGATGCAAGTATCATGCGTTCTACGGGTTGATGGCCTAACGCATCATAGTTGGCCTTTAACAGTTAGTACGCACAAGCTGACCCTATTTAGTGATTGGTTGACTATTAGTGTCAGAGACTCAATTTCTCTTTGGGAGAAATCAGTGAACATTTCACTCCAATTAGACTGGATGAAAATTGAAACAGCCTTTTGGCATTGATGTAGTTTTCGTGGAGCTCTTACAGTGGAATTGAATGAAAGAGCTTTTGAGCCTCTCACCGGGACTCACATGCATGTGTGTGTATCTGTGTTAAGCACAGGCTGCCTTTGCACATGGTGGGAGACCGAAGAAAGCTTTCGTCATCGTGTTGCTCTTTCAGCGAGAGCCATCTGCTAGAGCCAGTGCGGCTTTAAAGAAAAGACAAATGCATTTTATAGATTTTTTGAAGCAATTTGAAGTCACAGCTGGAGTTCTTTGTGAATACCTTTTCCAATAAAACTATCTTCTTACATGTTGATTTCTACCTTAGGGGAGCGTTTACTTGCGTCGGCCCGTGAATGCCTAAGTGCGCACGTCCACGCAACTGCAGCTCTGAATTGAGGCTGAATGTTTGGAACCATGAATGACGGCCAGTGTGGTTGCATAGTAACTGTGTGTAGTGAGTGATATTGACTTCAAAGAACTTTGCATGCAATGAAGAAGAGCAAGGAGATATGTCTGTGTGCACCAGCTGCGTGTCTGTCTGTCTGTATGTGTCAGAGGAGGTCAGACTGAGAGATGAAAGAGAGAAAGCACACATGTGAGATTGTACTGTAGAACCTTGGTTAAGATGAAAGTACGCCCACACCAAATATGTTTCTTATCCCTTTATTTTTTTTATCATGCTTTCCAACACTTTTTTCATGTTTGTATAGAAAAAAACAGCTCATTCTTTCACAGTCTTACATTTAAATGCATCATACATTCTGGGTACAAAGGTATAACTAATGCTTTGGTCATCTTTGAGTGACCTCACAAATATGGTCACTCGAGAGCACCTCAAGGCAGTTTGACCTGACCCGTCCAACTCATATTTTACATAAAAGACACTTAAATCATTATACATGAGACATACAGTAAATGTACCGTGGCAACATATAAAATACCTGTGGGACAAAGATGGCAGTATTATTTGCTTCCATAATATCTAATGGTTAACATCAGACAGGATATTGCTAGAATTAACCGTACCTAAAGATGACAACAGTATGATCTAGCTCCATTAATTTGAGTCTGCATTGCATTTTTTCTTCGTTTTCACTTGTCCATTATTTATCGCCTTTCTCTTGCTCTCTACCACCCACATCCACCACCCCATCCTTCTTTTTCTCTCTCTCTTCCTCTACTCTTAGTTGTACACATCATGTTTTCTCAATAGCCCTGTCTCTGTTTCTTATTGCCCTCCATCTCTCTAGTTAGAAAGAGGAAAAAGCTAGGTAAGACTGAAAAAACAGATAAGGACAAATGGAAGAGGTTTGAGAAGCAGAGAGCATTTCATGCATCCATTATTGCTTCTGTCATTGACCAATGGTAGACATGTATTTCTATGTCAACCAATCTGTCACATCCATACAATCATTAGCGTTACATACAAATATATTGTCCTTTTTTGAAATTCAGCCCTATAGTAGTGATTGGCTACTGACTGACTGGTTAAACTGAAATGGATCAACATTTGCCAATATCTCCCTAGAAGTGAGAAAAGGCAGCTACACGTGAATTTGGAATAATGAAAGTCTTGTAAAGACAAACTGAATCAGTTTTAAAATGACAAAACCTGATGCATTTTGGAGAAAAAATTGCATTTACTCACTTATCTGCCATTGGTTGATCTTTCCATGCACTGGTCATAGAAATAATATCACAACTGACATTACTCACAGTGACATTTTTGGCCAATCAACAGTGACAAACATAAGGCCGTTCACAGCGCTATTTACAGCTCCCTCTGCCAACGTGTCATATTTACACGAGTGATAATTGCTGTCATAGCTGGTGGGTGATGTAATGAAATTTCGTTTTCGCCTTCCCTTGTGCGTACCCAGATTTCGCTTGTTTCGCTCTATCTCTGTTTATTCTCTTTACAATCATATTGTAATCTCCAACTCATATTTCTCTGTACCTGTCCTGCTATTCTCCCGTGTTTCGTTTTCGCACATCTAGCCTTGAATGATTCTTCAGCTCTTACATCCAATCACTGCATTCAAAGAAAATGTAACCTAATGCTGTGCTTATGAAGCTATTGCGATGAACCATTCTCTAATAATGAAACCTTTAGCACTGACAGCATTAATAGAAAGTTAGAGGGTGTCGAAGTGACATCACAAGCTATAATTACAACTATCATAGAAGCACTTAGAGTGACTGAAAAGTTAAAAGCATACAAATATTGTACGTAAACCTAAGGTGGAAATTGATATCCTCTGTCTGCACTGACTGACAGAGATGCCTTTGAATATACATGTCCTCAAAAAAAAGGACAGCATATCAGCTTAGCTAACCAAGCCCTCTTTTCTGACTTTCCGTTTAGGGCTTGTACTGCCCAACGTTCCCTTGTTTAACCACTGTATCCTACATCAGTAATAGTGCCCTCTAGATGCAAAGAACTAGAGGCTCAAACTGAACAGAACAAAGATACAGGTTAGGCTGATGGTAAACAGGAATCAAGGCATTTAAAAGTTAATTTGAGCAAAGGGGTTTTCCCTCCTCCAGAGAGGAGAAAAATTAGGGAAGTGAGAGTCTTCGGAGATAGATAGATTCAGCCAAACAGCAGATGGGTGCACACAGTCAAGACAGACACAGACAGCAGCAAAAGAACTGAAGGTGAAGAGTGAGAAGAAGAAGCTGAAGGTGGCAGAGAGTCAAATTCAGGGGGACACTCAAGCTCGAAGCAGCGTGAGGTCATGCCTGCATCTTCATTGCCATAGTTGGCCCAGTACTCTTCCGGGTCGAGCTTGGGAAGTAAAGCCTCTTCCTCCCCAAGCTCGTACTTTGTAGATGTGGATGTGATCTGTGATTTCCCTCCAGTGAAGGGGAACGCCTTAATCTCGGAGTTCTTCTCGAAGATGCCCTTGGAAGTGCTGACGGGCTTGTGTTTGGAGAACCACCAGCGGGTCTTGGTGCTGAAAGTGGTGGTGGTGGTGCCAGAGACTGAGCCGGGATCAGGAAGTGGGCACAGAGCGAAATCCATCTCCCTCAGGAAGCGCAGGTCTTCTCCACGACGAGGAGCTGGGGAGGCACAAAGCACCTCGGAGCTGGACAAACGAGCACCTCTGAAGAACTCCCAAAGAGGACGAGCCTCGCAGCCGCATGCCCAGGGATTGTTGTTCAGCCTCAGAAACTGGATGGAGGCGACGTCACGCATGGCTTGACCGGGCAGCTCTGACAGGGAGTTGTTGAAGAGGAACAGCATGGTCAGCCGGCCCAAGTCACGGAAAGCGCGGCGGTTGACCTGTCGGACCCTGTTGTCGTGCAGCAGCAGCCTGTCGAGGTTGACCAGACCGCGAAACACATTCTCGGACAGGGTGCGGATGCGGTTGCCATGCAGGAAGAGCTGGCTGAGGTTGATCAGGTCAGCGAAGAGATCATCTTGGATGAAGTGGAGTTGGTTCTCCTGCAGGTAGAGGAACTGCAGACTGTAGAGCTTGTGGAAGATGTCATGGGGGAGGGCAGCCAGACGGCAGCGGTGCATGTGGAGGCTCTGGAGTTTCTCCAGGCCACGAAAAGCTCCTCCCTCAAGGCGGTGCAGGTGAGGGTTGTCGCCCAAATCGAGCTCCTCCAGATCACGGAGCTCGCTGAATGCTCCAGCCTCAATCCAGGTTATGTTATTGGAGAACAGCCACAACACCTGTATGATATGAATTAATGGATAGAAAGGAAAGGAATGATAGTATGATACCAAAGAGTAAAAGAGAATGGATGAGTAGGGATGTAGGAAGTAGGGAGAACACAATGAGATTAGGATATTGGTAAACAATTTACAAAAATAATTACATTTGACATTTCCCTAGTACTAACCTCTTTATTAGTAGTCTTAAAGGGATACTTCACCCCTCTCATGTTGTTACAAGCCTGTACACATTTCTTTGTTCTGATGACCACAAAGGAAGATGTTTTGAGGAATGTTTGTAATCAAACCGATTATGAGCCCCATTGACTTCCATAGTAGGAAAAATAATACTATAGAAGTGAATGGGGCTCATGATCAATTACTCAAAATATCTTCCTTTGTGGTCACCAGAACAAAGAAATGTATATAGGTTTGTAACAACATAAAGAGTAAATGATGACAGAATTTCATTTTTGGGTGATCTATCCCTTTAATAATCTCATAATTATTTCACAGTTAAGTATATTTATACACATTCACATAAATACACCTCCTCACCTGTGTGCCAAAACCAAAAGACCCCACTCTCAGTTCAGTGATGCGGTTGTTTTGCAGAAAAACACGCTGGGATTCGTAGGGCATGCCGGTGGGCACAATGGTGAAGTTTTGCGCCTGGCAGCTCACGGTCATGGGGGTCGGGTAACAGACGCACCGGTGAGGGCAGTTCTGCGCAGGCACGGGTTTTACCACGACCAGCCAGACAACCAGCCAGAGCGAGAAAGCGCCTGGTGGAAAGAAAGTTGCATGTTTTGTATTGCGTATAGCGCATGCGTTTTGCTCAACGTCTAAACGGGAGCTGTCCTTAAGCTGTAGTGCTGAAACCAGTACCGTGTCAACGCACAACCAAATACAACATTTGTAAAATAAGTATATATGAAATGTTATGTAAAGACAAAAACATTAAGAACTGCTTTTTAAAAACGCTCACAAATAAGCAGATCTCAAAACATTTCCACGGATGCCTATAGCTCTGAAAATATCCACTCGTTCAATTTGAACTTAAACTTAATTCTCTTAAATAAATATATTAAATCTTTATAAAATACAAATTTTTTATTTAAAAAAAAAAAAACTCTAAAGAAATTCAAAGCATTTTAAGCAGCAAAGACTAAACACATTCGCACCAACTGTTGCTGCGTAAAACCATGCACATTTTAAACATAGCCTATAAATCACAGTCAGTTACTTTAAAATCAATTTGCCATATACTTTAAACACTTGAGAAACATTACAGCCCATCCAAATCAGACTAAGAAAATCTTAAGTACAAAGAAGAAGCAAAAACTCACTCTTAAAGTTGTGCGCAATGGAGCTGCGTTGGCTCCGCGTAAAAGTTGATGTTTCCATTCCGAACCAAAGACGAGAGCGAGTTAGCCTGAGGAGTTTAGCAAATGATTCCCTGCTATCTCTGCTGATGCTCTGGTTCCCGAGTCGGAGCGACTGAGAGAGTACCGATAGATGGATTCCCGGCCCAATATATACCCGAGCGCTGCGCGCGCCTACGGCTGTGGGCACCACGGAATCTCTCCTACGTCACTATAGTCGGGTCAAGCCCAAGCGAGGGTGGCAAACGGAAAAGGCGGGGTGGAGAGAGAAGGGGAGGGCTTTGTCGTACCAGTTTGGACCGAGGAAGTACGACGTCTTTACTCAGACTTACGTTATAGGACCACGATCTTGGAGACGTAGTTTGGAAAGGGCGGGGGAGCGCGGGCACGGCGCCCGGTAGAACGGAGAACAGGCGAGAAGTAATGCACGAGGCACATGAAACAGGCACTCGGCTCGTTTCTTGGCTTTTAGACCGGAGTCCCTTTGGATTTTTTCCTCCGCATTATTAATGAGAAACCTTAATGAAACAAATGCATTATGTGAAGAGGAGAATGGCTCCAGAGACGCGCAAGTCATGACTTCAAATATAGAAATCCGAAGTTTAAACTATGAGATAATCATAAGGGATTTAAAAATGGATGACTATAGAAGGTATACATGCAGTCACAAACTGTTGGGAGGAAAGTAACTTTAAATCAGCCAAGAAAACAAGTTCTCTTTATGGGCAGTTTCCTGAGTGCAGATTAGCTTTTGAGCTTTAAACTGAGAAAGTTAAGTCCAAGGCTAAGTTGTTTTCTTAATTTAAGGGTTTCTTGTAACCGGCAACATGTCTTTGGCACTTATGGTTGGCACTAGGAGTTTATAATGGGGATCCAAAAAGCTACTCCATGAGATTTATGATATCTAAATACCCAAATATGTAGTTAATGAAATTAACATTTGCTTGTGAATTATATTTACTGTTATTAATCAAAGTTATCCTGAGATGATTTTATATTGTGGGTACCTGGGGTCACAGAGAGTATAGGTTAACTTTTTTTCTGACAATTATATTCAACAATACTTTTTATTGTCACAGAACATTAACAGTCCACACCGTTACTAACAAGTCAAGACAGACATACAAACTCCAATACGACAAAGGACCCGAGGATGTCCATGTTGTTATTTAGCACCTCTTTCATTTACTCATGTTCTAGACACCTCTTTCTTTTCTTCTCTCCCTCTCCACCTACACGAAAACACAGGATGACTGGACACAGGCATTCCCCGCTCCACCCACACTTACCAGCTGGAAGTGTGAGTGTGTCTGATGGTTTGCATGTCCCATACAGTATATTACCCTATCGGCAACAGTCAGGCAGCATGTATGACAAGAACGACAGCATTTGGGTCGTGGTACAGTTGCAGATGCGTGTGTATGTAGGCGACATAAAAGCATAACAAAAGATTGACGAAATGGAGCAGTGCGCTGCAGAAGAGGAAGTGCGGAGTATGGATGGAAGGGAGGAGTTTGGGAAATAAAAAGGCATGGGAACTAAAAAACACATGACTCATGGGAATGCACTTAGAGAGGTGCTGCGCGCAAAGTTTGATTGGAGTGCGGGTCACAGGCATAATGCATTGAAGCTGTGTGCCCAAGAGTGGCTTTGTAGTGCCCTAAGGGTGTGCACTACACTGGCAGCCCACATACAATGACAGATGTACTTTGCCTTGTTGCATAGAGATCAGAATAAAAACAGCACTGGTAACATTAGAGACTGCGTCATAAACATCTTTAGTTTGGTTTGGTTTGGGTAGAAATGAACAGGTTGGGGGTACAAAGGGGTCGATGTTGGGGTCTGGAGCTTAAAAAAGTTAAAGGCAGGGTGAATGATCTCTGAAAGCCAATGTTGACATTTGAAATCACCTAAACAAACACCCCCCCCCCCCACCCCAATAGAATCTGGACCTTCTTTTAAAAGACCCACCCCACACATATGCAACCCAGGCAACGATGACGTTTAGTAGACACGCACCTTACTGCTGAAGGGGTACAAGTGAGTTTTGGTAGTCCGCCCGACTCCCTTTTCCAAAGCATTTTTCAGAAATCATGCACTCCGCCTTTGAATCAAAAGTTTGGTGGGTTATGGGTAATTTAGTCCACAGCTGTGGATCTTAAAGGGATAGTTCACTTTAAAATGAAAATTCGGTCATCATTTACTCGTCCTCATGTTGTTCTAAATCTGTATGAATTTCTTTTTTCTGATAAATAGAAAAGAAGATATTTTGAGAAATTATGGTAAACACACAGCAGTAAGTGACCATAGACTTCCATAGTAGGAAAAAAAATATTTTGGAAGTATTGTGATAAATGACTAAGAAAATGTTTTGATAAATGATGTTAAGCACACAGTCGATGGTACCCATTACATTCCATCATATTTTTTATTCCTACTATGGAAGTCTATGGTCACTTACTGCTGTGTGTTTACCATCATTTCTCAAAATATCTTCTTTTGTGTTAATCAGAAAAAAGAAATTCATACACATTTAGAACAACATGAAGATGAGTAAATGATGACAGAATTTTCATTTTAAAGTGAACTATCCCTTTAACCTTTTTGACTTAAGAACTCCCATTGTCCACAAACAAAATCTAAATGTGCCCCAGTAATCTGGAGCTTGGCATAACTAGAAAGCAGAGGTGGACACTACTTGAGTACTTGAGTAAATTTTCCAAGCATCTGTGCTTTATCAGCGTGTTTGTCTTGGGGAAAAAATTTACTTTACTCTACTAAAAAATTTTCACTACATTCTAAAGCACAGAATCATACTGTGTATTCCTTTTATATTGCATATTAAAATTTCTTTAATACCTAATTACATAGAAATTGTGTTTACTTAAGTAAAAGTTAAAAAAATACTAGATGTTTAAAACTTAAATATTAAATATAAACCAAAAACTTGAAATTATGAAATGTAGTGGAGTAAAAATTATTCCAAAGAAAAACACTGATTAAATACGAATGCATGAAAACTTACTTTTATGTAGAAACTTAAAATACTTAAGTAGTGTCTGCCTCTGCTAGAAATATATTTGTTATAAAAATACTTATAGAAATATATTGATTTTACTTGTTTGGCTTATTTTAATCCTTGTTTTGTCGTATTTTAAATCATTTAAAAGTCATCTTGAGCCCCTTTGGAAGTTTGTTTGGGCCGCCTAGTGGACCCCAGAGCCCTAGTTGAGAAACACTGACATAGAGAACATTTCAAAAAAGTTTTAACGTTTCAGTAACCACAAAATTTACATGTCAGAGAGTATGTAAAAGAGACATGCCATAGTGTCAATGTGCAATTCTAGCACGTTTCATTGTTATAGGACACAAACATAAGTTACAGGATAACCATTTAAAATATGCAATTTATCACAATGTTTTGAAATTATAACCGTAAATTCATGTAATCGTTGAAATGCTCGATTCTGATTGGCCAGTTGCGACATTTGCATATTTGTTATTCCCAGATAACAACCGCTCAAAACTAATAACACACAGATGCTCAGAATAATTTTGACAGGTACAGTTTAATATTACACAAAAATGTAATATAAATATGCCTTTAAAGTGCACCTATTTCATTGCTAAAAACAACGTTATTTTGAGTATTTGGTATAATACAATGTGTTCACGTGGTTCATGGTTAAAAAAAAAATTCCACAAACCTAACATTTTTGTAGCTCCAGATTTCACTATCTTCCTGAAATGCTCGGATTTGAAAAGCTCTGTGTCCCTGATAGGCCATCTAATCTGTACATTGTGATTGGTCTGACGTCAGCCGGAAACGTGACGCTCCTTACCATGTTTGAATGATACAGTTAACAGGAGTTACAGGCTGTGGGTCCAAGTGGGAGGGATTATGATAATGTCGGTCTTGTCTACATCACCAACTCCAGGAAGTAAACTGTTGTCTACAATCTGTGTGTTTGTTGTAGTCCAAGAAAAAAGATTTATGTTGGAGACGTTAACTTACGTCTTCG
The DNA here is from genome assembly GCF_030506205.2 of Paramisgurnus dabryanus. Taxonomy (NCBI): domain Eukaryota; kingdom Metazoa; phylum Chordata; class Actinopteri; order Cypriniformes; family Cobitidae; genus Paramisgurnus; species Paramisgurnus dabryanus. Next base: position 16,424,471 of record NC_133340.1, read on the forward strand.
TTTATATGGGGTTTGTACCTTTTGCATATCGTTAACGTACTTATACACTTACACACCAAAGGAAATGTAAAAACGTGAATTGGACAATAGGTACTCTTTAACAACATATATGATAGGGCTGGGTATCGATTCAGATGTTCCAGATCGATTCGATTTCGATTCACAGGCCGATTTCTATACTTGATTTTCGATTCAATTCAATGAATATAGATTATATAGAAATTATATTATATTAGAATATATTAGAATAAAGACTGAATGAATGAATGACAGGCTCGCCTCTCGCTCACTAGTAACTTCGCGCAAGGAAAAAAAAGAGGGTGACATCTTGTGGAGAAGACTAGTAATTAGATTAACGTTAATCTACGTTTGTGAAAATAAATATGAAAAAAAAAATCGATTTGTGGCCTTTAACAATCAATTTTGAATCAACCACGTAATAAAAAAATATTAATCTAAAAATCGGTTAACCAGCCCTAATGACATGCATTATTTTTACAAATAATTAAACCAAAGAGCATTTTTGTGACATTTGAACGTCTTTTCTTGTCTAAACAGGTTTTCCTCTTGGAAGGTTTGCATTTGTTTAAAATAAGCTAATAAAATATTTTAAATCAATTACATAAGAATGTGACGTCACTTTCCATAAAGTAGTTTGTCACCCTAAATAAGAAGCAATTTCAGTTGGATGCAATAACAACAACCACACAGATAGTCTAATGAACTTTTGTAATAAATAATTCATGTAAGTGTTTCAACACAAATACAAGCTTCACAGATGTGCATCTAAACCCGCTGGAATGATCGCCCTGTTGTTGAGATGATTATAAAAAGTTTTCTATGACAACCTGCCTCCGATGCTATTAACAGAGCTTATGTATTATTTAACCACAATACTCCTTTTAAGATAGTTGACGTTTTTATAGGGTTAATATGTTATGGATGTGACCTCATATGCTGACACTCCTCTGTTCCAGCGAAACTCCCTCTGATCTGCTGTGGGTACAAGAATAGCTCCAACAAAGCCCAGAGCCATGCAATTGGGTTGCAGGAGAATCTAATGACGAACAACCACAATCAAATGTTAAAAACCCCCGTGGTGCCTCCGTAGTCTCCCCTTTCCCTCTTCTTATTATTTCTTTCTTCTCCAATTCTCTCTGATCTGCCTTTCGCTTGCTGTTTATGTCTTTAGGGCCATTAGTGATGTTTTTAGTATCTCTCTCTTCTTCCGTCCCATAATGGGTTTCTCAGATCTGGGTCATTTCTATATTATTACACAGCAAAAACGCCCAGTGTTAAATTAATATTACCCGGTTTCACAGACAAGGCTTAAAGCTAGTCCTAGACTTAAACACAGCTGTCTTAACCTAAAATAACTTGCAATGTGATGTCTTAAAATATGCCAATAAATTGTCTCAAGATCAATACCAGTAAAGTATTTTTCTATGTTTATAAAAGCATAGTCCTGCCTTTAGCTAAGCCTTGTCTGTAAAACCAGGCCTTATATTATCCACACCCAGATGTTGTGGATTATATACAGTATACACTAAAGATTAGTGTTAAAAAAGTAACACTGATTCAGGGCTGAAGTTAATTAGATAAATGAACATTAATGATAAACCACCTGCTGTTAACAAACAATATCACTGAAGAAAAGATTCAACGTCACCCCAACAGTGATTATTTTTACCTTCAGCTGGGACACATGATTTCTTGATTTTATAAAAGCCAAAATGATATTGTGTGCTTGTTGATGCTGATATTAGTCGGATATAATCATTTTTTCTGTTCATAAGTGTGTTTAGTCATTTTTAGACCTATACTTTTGCACTATTAACCCCAGCAGTAACCCTCTAGATGTAGATTATTAGCACTATAAATTTAACACTGGAGGTATTGTCATTGTTTTTGTGTGATTTCTGGACCTTAATCCATGTATATACATAGCGTATATTCTGAGGTGTTAATATCAAGAGCTGTACATGTTACCATAAACTGTCATCACACCTTCATATGTTTATTTGATAAATATTCATGAATATTTACAGTCTATAGGTGTTAATACCTTAGAACCTGGTGCATACTGGAATGGAGCAGAATAGAGGTCTTGAGGTGAATTTGGCTTGATTACGTTTGGTGTTAAACCCTACACTCTTAGAAAAAAGGTACAAGAAGGTACAAAAGCTGTCACGGGGGCGGTACCTTTTCAAAAAGTAGCCTACACTTTAATAAATGGTACATATTAGGACCTTTTCAAAAGTTATGGTCACAGTGCTAACTTTTGTACCCTTTATTCATTAGATTAACATTTATAACTTTAAAGATTTACAGCATTACAAACAGTGGCGGCCGGTGACTTCTTTTTTCGAGGGCGCTCGATGCGAAGTTCGTCAGAACATGTATGTAGCCCGTCATGTGTGTGGTTCGTAAATTCAAAATATGTGTTCTGCTTGCCGAGTGATCCTATGTGCATCACGTGTCTTGTCAAAATAAGTGCCTGCTGCAGAGGCGTCTAAAGGGTTTATGATAAAAGAGACGCTCGCTTTTGCCAGATACTCGCATAATCTCATGCGTAATCGTAGTTTACTGTTAAGGGAGTGTCTTGCGTGTATTTTGTGAACGTGAGCGTCTCTTTTATCATAAACGGTTTTGACGCGTGTGCAGCAGACATTTATTAAGACAAAACGCGTGATGCACATGGTTCACATGACGCAACAAACACACATTTTGAAAACACGAGCAACACACATGACACTCCGAACACTTATTTTGAATTTGCGCTCCTCGGATGAGCAGTCACGAGCCGCCAATGATTACGAAGAATTTCACAGAAGCAGGATTTATACTCTTATGGGAAACCAACGAAAATGATTGATGACTTATTCTGCTTCTTAGCAATTCCAAGAAGTCTCTGTTAGATCGGCTTATTTTGTTACATTGAGTCATTGACTGTTTCTAAGTGCCTGCTCCAACAGACCCTCTGAAAATGCGCTTTAATTGCTTTGATTACACGGAAAACATCTTAGACACATTCGCTGGGCAACTCAAATAAGAGTGTGCACTAGAGACTGTAGGATTCTTCAGCAATGAATGAGAGCGGCTTATCTAAAACACAATAATAATAAAGTTGCAGTCATTACGTAGGAAACAGGAGAGCATCAAGGGCTTTAAAGCAATTCCCATTGGTCCAGAAGACTGAGACTGGATGAGACACATTTAACAACGTCATAGAGCCACCCAAACCCAGACGAAGCTTTTACTGGCATCTAGAAAGTTCTTCAGCCTCATACATCACTGCCTGTAATGACAACACAGATTATAATTAGATGGAGGCACCGAGTCACGCTTTCAACAAAAACAGAATGACAAGCTGTCAGAGTTTTCCTATCGGCTTTGACAGAGGCATTGTGCTTTCTTAATTGTTGACTTTCTTTTCTCTTCTGCCTACTAATAGACCCACTTCCTGTCTTTGGACAGTAGTCATTCACTCTGTATTGCTTTTCATGTCTGATTTGTATATATTTAATGCACACATTTTGTTTAGATTAATTTAAATATGTTTTGTGTCCTGGTTAGTTAAACTGTAAAGAATGAAACATAAGTTGACGGTACACATAAGTAAAATATACATAATTTTGATCTCTTAGTGTAAATGATGACATTAATCAAGTAAAAAAGACACATTTATAAATCATAAATGTGATTTTACTTTGATTTTGTTTTGAAAAGCCAGTGCAATTGTGTCATTGTTAACCCTTGTGCATTGTTAAAATTTACTACCCTTTCGTGTTGTTAGTGGATGAAAACATCCACTAAATTCAACGGCTATAAAAATGTATCAGATGAATATTTTTTCCAAATTTTTTTACATAAATCTTTTAATCAACCTCAGTACTGATCAAAACTACCAAATCTTCACAAAAATTCAATGATTTTAACTCTTTAATTGCCAAGTTTATAAGTGGTGTCACTGATTTGGGGAAAAAACACACACAAAATGACCGATTTTCAATATAAAATGTGATTGTAAACGGGATTTTTTAAAACCTTTTTCACAGTCTTGGGCATGCCAAATATTGGTAAAAACATTGGCTTTGAAGCATTTTTAGTTTTTGTGCAGCATCAGTTAAAAAATTTTTCTCCCTCATTTATTGTTATTGGCTGTTTTTGCCCCATTGACTTCCATTATAACCACATTTTTTGATTGCAGAGCTATGACACCTTTTTATCATGCATTTTTGAATGTTGGTGTTTTTTCCTTTTGCTAAGAGGTCAAATTAGTCATTTTTACTGTTGATCACCATGTGGCACTACAGGTATTAACCCTTTAGTAGCCCTGTGCAAAAACAAAGCTTAATTTCTGGCTTGTACATCGTGTTTTATGGAGTATAACTCCATAATAAAAGCATATTTGTGTGTGTGTGTGTGTGTGTGTGTGTGTGTGTGTGTGCGTGCGTGTGTGTGCATGTGTGTGTGTGCGTGCGTATGTGTGCGTATGTGTGTGTATGTGCATGAAAAAAAGATATTCTGTAAAAATCTTCTCTGCATTAGACATTAGATTTATGAACATCATTATTATGAACACATAAGTGTTTAGTCATTCCAACAGGACTTGCAGCATATCACTTGGTGCTCTCTGCAAGTTTGTCTGGAGGGACAGCAACTCATGCACGAGGGAGGTGAAAAGCTGTTTAGGAGAAGGCTTTCCTAGAAGACCTGGGAAAATCTCTGCAGCAATATTGAGGAGAGAGCATCACCCTCGCACACCAGTTGCTACTGCACTGGTGAGAGAGATTCAGTCTCCTGCAGCTGTCTCTCCAGACACAAATCCACAGACACCAGCAGCTCAGGAGTGAAGAGGGGAACATGCAATTGGTGCAAAGAACAAACATGTCAGCACTTGCATCTGTTGTGGTGGACACACTTGCAGAGAGCACCAAGTGATATGCTGCAAGTCCTGCTGGAAATACTGAACACACACACACATACACACTAAAAGTTAGTTTGATTGTTTAGTTCTCCATCCATCCTCTACTCTTGCTTCATTGTTCAATTTATTTGAAGTTGTTTTTGTGTTCATAATAAATGATGTTCATAAATCCGATGCAGAGAAGATTTTTACAGAAAATTTCCCTAACCCCAACCATCACAAAAACCCTTCTCCTACTTCACATTTTCAGGAAACATCATTTTGTTTGATTTATAAACTTGTTTCCTCATGGGGACATCAAAATGTCCCCACAAGGTCACAAAGACACTGGTATTCCTATCTTTGTGGGGACAATTGGTCCCCACAACGTGATAATTACCAGGTACACACACACACACACACACACACACACAGACACACACACACACACACACACACACACACACACACACACACACACACACACACACACACACACACACACACACACACAATAATATGCTTTTATTATGGAGTTATACTCCATATAACTCAATGTACAAGTCAGAAATTAAGCTTTTTTTTGCACAGGGCTACTAAAGGGTTAATAGTGCCACATGGTGATAAACTGTAAAAATTACAAATTTGACCTCTTAGCAAAAGGAAAAAAATCCAACATTCAAAAATGCATGATAAAAAGGTGTCATAGCTCTGCAATCAAAAAATGTGGTTATAATGGAAGTCAATGGGGCAAAAACAGCCAATAACAATAAATGAGGGAGAAAAAAATTAAAACTGATGCTACACAAAAACTAAAAATGTTTCAAAGCCAATGTTTTTACCAATATTAGACATGTTCAAGACTCTGAAAAAGGTACACAAAAATCCAGTTTACAATCACTTTTTATATTGAAAATCTGTCATTTTGTGTGTGTTTTTTCCCCAAATCAGTGACACACCTTATAAACTTGGCAATTAAAGGGTTAAAATCATGGAATTTTTGTGAAGATTTGGTAGTTTTGATCAGTACTGAGGTTGATTAACAGATTTATGAAAAAAAATTTGGAAAAAATATTCATCTGATAAATTTTTACAGCCGTTGAATTTAGTGGATGTTTTCATCCACTAACAACACGAAAGGGTAGTAAATTTGCCCACGGTATATCGTTGAGTTTTTAAAAAATTTCAAAGCATTTTCTTAAAATATATGTAAATATAAGATTTGTCACCAAAAATCATTCAATTTGCTAAAACAGAGAGAAAGTTACGGCCAAATTAAGAGTAAAAAAAACTCTGTAGTGGATGAAAACATCCCCAACAACACATGAGGGTTAAGTGACAGGATGAGAATAATAAGCAGCTCGACATCAAAAGACCTTCAGGCATTTCTGTGTAAATGAACATGTTCAGCCTGAGGTTATCAATTAGTACACTACCCAGCGTCTAGTACACTAAGAAACAAAACGTCATTGTTTAACAGAAAGCAGGTTTAAGTTTTTTCTGTATATATGTGTTATGTACGAGGAGCAACCTTTCGATCTCTCTGATGAAGCCAAAACAGAAGTGACTTAAACTGCAATTCATTGACTGGCCGCTAGAGGCTGGCTCCAAAAGGGAGTCAATTCCCATAGACCCCCATTATAAAATGCCCAACTTTACAGCAGAAAATAATGTGTTTTCAGTGATTTTGGTCTATATAAGTTTGCCCTTCATGACAATTGTGAGGGATGTGAATTTTTCGTAACTCATCCATTTAAATTATATCAAGCCTTAAAGTTCTGCATAATTAAGGGTGTGGCCACTTGAGTGACAGGTGAACTGCCATTGCTGTGACTTACTACAGTCGAGTTAGGCGGGTATGGTTTCAGCAACCAGCCACCTCAGCTTCACCCACGTCCAACCTCTTTACCCATTTCCGGCTATCCGCGAGTGATGTGCGGTGATGTGCTGCCAAGATGGTGGCGGCAGGCACCGCCAACTATTGGCTTCAAAAAAGCTCTTCACAAACCTATGGGTTACGTCAAAGACACTACATCCATATTTTTTTACAGTCTATGGTTATTTATTGTGATTTTATAATATGTGCTCAATATTATATGTACAGTAAATATAAAATATCATTAGCTAATCATAGATCAAAAGCACTGATGCACCGATGTATCGGCCGCCGAAATTTATCGGCCGCTTTTTGATGAATTTGAAACCATCGGCAATAGCACGAGAAAGGCCGATACAGATTGTTTATTAATTTACTGCATAAAGAAATCCATTATATGTAAAAAAATGAGTTAATGTTGTTAATAAAATAAATGCTGAATAGCAAAAACCACCTTTGAAGGTTATCATGCTGTCTTATTATATTTGTTTTAGCTTAATTTGTGCCTCTCTTATTATGTTGGTTAGTTGAATGTTAATTAGATCCAATCCATGTTCAGTAAAAATAATTTGATGCAGAAATAAACTAGCTAATAGACCAACTGTATAGTATTGTATACAAGTGTTTAATATCGGTATCAGCATCGGTATCGGCCAGAAGTTGTCTGTTTAAATTGGTATCGACCAAAAAAATCCTAGCGGTGCATCCCTAATCAAAAGATCAACAGATTATGGTAAAAAAAAAAAGAATGAATTGTATATCTAAGTAAACATCTACTTTAACCTACCTAGTTCTATCTATAGATTATACATCTCCTATGTGAATCTACAGTATATCTATATTTACAAATGGCATCTATCTAAAAAATAACTTAAATTGCTAACACTTAAAAAAAATTAGTTTATCAACTTCATTTTTTAACTCAAAAAATCTGTTGAGTTAATCCAACTTTCACTTTAAATAATAACATGTTTGATGATCTATAATTAAAAAATACTGGGTTGTTTCAATCCATGACAAGACAGACAAGCATAATTTGGGTAAAATTAGCCTATGCTCCGTTTTAATTGCTATTTTCTAGGAGAATTTAAACCAATGGTTGGGTTTGCGCATATTTTACACATCTTATCTTGGGTGGAAATAACCCATCATCTTGTAAATTGTGTTTTGTAAAGTGGTCCTTTCAGCAGATTTTGCATAACACTAACATCTTTCAGTCCATTTTCTGTACTATTTTCTCACCCATCTGTTGCTTTAACCCTCTATCCTTCAGCCGATAATCAACCTCAGTCACTAGCATCTGCCATCATTTCCATCCTGCCTAAACCCTTAATGCAAAGTGGACTCCACATAAAATCTCTCTCTCTCTCTCTCTCTCTCTCTCTCTCTCCCTCTCCTTTTCTTTCCCACCTTCTCTTTTGCACTGACTCTTTGTTAGACTCAATGCGAGTGTTAGTTTGCTTACAGCCTGCTGTGTGCGATCGGTGTGTGGGCAAGTGTTCAGAGGGCAATGCGTGTAATGTTTGTGTGTACAGCTAAAACCATACGACCCTGTTTGTGTGCGCACTGGAACAGCTAGTATTGTGGGACTTACGCAGCTTGAACCATAACACTGTGCTCACGTGGCTGTTTAACAATTCGTCAACGTGATTTTTTTTATTTATGACATTCTGGACACCTATTGTGTCCTTTGTTATTCTGTTATTATGTTTCAGACCAGTGGTTCTCAAATTGGGGGCCGCTGAGATGGTGCCAGGGGGCCCGCGGTTTTTATAAAATAAATAAATTTATCATAATTCTGTGTACCTAAATATCAGAAAAATAATGGTACTAACCAGCACTACATTGAATAATTTTATATGTTTTGTTTAATTAAAATTAAGAAGTTTTACAATGTTTTATTTCATAAATTTTCTTTGGGGGGCCACGAAAGGATGCACTGTATTCAATGGGGGCCACATGCTGAAAAAGTTTGAGAACCACTGTTTTATACTTTTGCTGTTGAGAGGATCATTGCTGGTCATCAGCAGATGTTAAGTTTTGGATGCTTGTCCCTGGCATGGGATGCAGGTTTGCTAACATCCGTACCATGCAGCTTAACCAGTAATACTTTCTCATTTTATCAGCTTTACTCGGTTTTGAAACGGTTCTTGGCAGCAATGCTATAGAATAACCATGTTTGGTTCTCCAAAGAACCTTTTAAGTTATATGTTCTTAAAATAACCATTTCAACACCCCCACAAAGAAACCTCTTATAATTTTTTTTTATAAGAGAGCAAGATGATTTAACAGCATGTCTATGCTTGTTCGTTTTTACCTAAACTAGTCTTTTCAGGAGAGCTAAAAGATTAAGTCAAATAAAGATGCATGATTTGTAAAAAGTATGAATTATTTAAAAAATTTTAAACTTCTTTGAAATTTATTTTAAAGAAGTGTATTTATGTTAATTTAATACATTTTCAAAAATGTTGAGAATATTTTCCACAAAATAAAAAAAAAAATCTGACTTAAACACATTTTTTTGTAAAAAGTAATATCATAAAAGTATTTAAATAATTTTTTTGCACTTTGAATTCATTCATTAAATTAAAGTTTCCACACATATTTAAATGTGAAAGGCCTATGTATTTTGTCCTGTTTTTTTAAAGGGGATGGGTCAGTGCAGTGGCTCAGTGGTTAACAATGTTGCCTCATAGCAAGAAGGTCCCTTGGCTAGATGGCCTTTCTGTGTGCATGTTCTCCCTGTGTCAGTCTGGACACTTTGGTTTCCTCGCCAACTACTTCTTTCCATTAATATATACATAGATGTTTGAATGGCATGAAGTTTAAAAAGGACATATCATGAAAATCTGACTTTACCCATGTTTAAGTGCCATAATTGGGTTCCCAGTACTTCTTTGAACCTAGAAAATGTGAAAACCACCCAGCAACTAAGTTTTGGTTTCCATTCTCTGCAAGCATGTGAAAAAATAGGTAATTGTAATTTGGTTCCCCTTGTGATGTCAGAAGGGGATCTTATTATAATAATATCACCCCTTAATCTGCACTATCCAACCACAACAATGCCATTTAGTGCAGCGGGAGTGAAAATATTTGACATCACAATTGAGTTTTAATTTCAACAAACCACCCGTGATGGCGATCAGTGTTTGCATTTTATCAGCTAAATTGCATTTAAAGGGACACACCCAAAAACGATACATTTTTGCTCACACCTACAAAGTGGCAATTTTAACATGTTATAAAAAAAATTATGTATGTGTATTTTGAGTTAAAACTAAAGATAGGTACACCAAAGATTTATTTTACATCTTAAAAGAAGTTTTGTAACGTGTGCACTTTAAATAAAAAAGAGAAGAAAAAGAGGATGTGCTTTCTGTTTCAATTGGAATTGCGTCATCATAGCAAACAAATTTTTTTTTTTCTCAAGACATCATTGAAACAAAAACTCATTAAAACATATTGCTCCTCCAAGTATTCATTTTTGCTATCCTGAATAGCGATTATGAATACCATTCATCTTCCTCTTTTCACTTTTACAGTTACCCAACCCTAACTCATTTTATCTTGCTAAAAATAACTTCCATTCACATACGACTCTACTCCTCAGATTTCTCAGATGTGCCCCAGCATCCCAACACAATCTCTGGCCTCCAAGCTTCATGCATTCACTCACTCGCACACACTCAACCCTCTCTGCTCTTTATTTTTAACCCAGTCAATCAGATGCTGCTCACCGATGACGCAGATCCACATGCAGCACTGACACCATCAGCCAGAGAGAAAAAGAGGGAGAGGTTGATAAAACATAGGCAGGCTGTGGCATGGAAAGGAGATGGAGGGGAAATGGTTGATGAGCAAAGATACAGAAAGTGTTGTGGTACACTGACGGTATCAGATAGTGATGCCATGGTACCAAAGTGCACTGTGGTTTTTACATGGCACTCCAAGGTAATTAAAGGGACACTCCACTTTTTTAAAATATGCTCATTTTCCAGCTCCCCTAGAGTTGAACATTAGATTTTTACTGTTTTGGAATCCATTCACCTGATCTCTGGGTCTGGCGCTCGCACTTTTAGCATAGCTTAGCACAATCCATTGAATCTGATTAGACCATTAGCATCGCGCAAAAAAATAACCAAAGAGTTTCAATATTTTTTTCTATTTAAAACTTGACTCTTATGTAGTCACATCGTGTACTAAGACCGACCGAAAATTAAAAGTTGCAATTTTCTAGGCAGATATGGCTAGGAAGGAACTATACTCTCATTCTGGCGTAATAATTAAAGCCTTTGCTGCTGTAACATGGCTGCAGCAGGCGTAGTGATATTACGCACTCCCCGAAAATAGTCCCCTTGGTTACTTTCAATAGCAGGGGACTATTTTCGGGCAGGGGACTATTTCCGTTGGTCTTAGTACACGATGTAACTACAGAAGAGTCAAGTTTTAAATAGAAAATGGATTTGGACTTTTCAGTGCCGATGCTGATACCAATTTTTGTTTCATCAGCCTTAGCCGATGACCGATACAGGCCGCCAATTTTCTTGAGCCGATATTTGGTGGCGATACTGCTTTTGATCACTCAATTAACATCATAAAAATGCTACAATGATGATGCCAAATGTTACAAGTCTCAATTTAAAAAAAGTAAAATTTATTGAACTAAAAAAAAACGATATTTAGCAAATAGTAAAAACAGGTGAGGGTGCTATGGAACCATCTTTCGATGTTGTCATGGAAAGGTTGGTTGTTTTTAGTCACATGACCTGCAATCGCTTGCGGCTTGCAGCACTCTGTCTGTAAATAATGCTGGAAAAAATCGGTGAACACGGCAGCCACTTATCGGCCGATGCACATACACATAAAACTCGCAAATATCAGCCTGATATATCGGCTGGCCGATATATCGACCTATCACTAGAAAAAATGTCAAAACTCTTTGGTTATTTTTGGCGCGATGCTAACTGTGGATTCACATCAGCCGCGGAAGAGGCGGCAAGCGCGGATGATTTACATGTTAAGTCAATGCAAACACGCGATTAGGCATCCTGCGGCGCGGTACACGCGGTAGCCGCGGCGCGGATGTCGCGGAACGCGCGGAAGGCGCGGGGCGTTCCGCGCGTTCCGCGCGAATTGAGCGTTGCCGCGGGAAACGCGCAAGTTCAAAAATCTGAACTTTGGCGGAATTCCGTGCCGCGTTAACCAATCAGGAGCTTGCTGTAGTAGTGACGTGATTACAGGAAGCGAGCGGAGTGGTGTAGTCTCCGCGGAGTCGCAGAAGCCCCTCCCATGACGCGGATTTCCGCGTGAATTTCTCGAATGACTAGAATTTCACGCGCGGCGTTCACGCGCGGATTAAGCGAGTAAACTCAAAATGTTCAAGCGGCAAACTGGACGCGGTTCACGCGTTTTTGCCGCCTCTTCCGCGGCTGGTGTGAACCTACAGTAATGGTCTAATCGGATTCAATGGATTGTGCTAAGCTATGCTAAAAGTGCTAGCGCCAGACCCGGAGATCAGCTGAATGAATTCCAAAACTGTAAGAATCCAAAATTTTACTCTAGGGGAGCTGGAAAATAAGCATTTTTTTAAAAAGTGGAGTGTCCCTTTAATAGAGCATCATACAAGTTATATCTGAATGCATCTTTGGCTAACAAAAGTAAATCTAAATCCTTTAAGCACCTGAAAATGTGCTTTATTTAGTAACATCTCAGTTATCCAAGTTAAATATAATTTTTTTATATATATATTTTAATTGTTTATTTATATTAACTCTCACCCTGGCTATTAGGTTACACACCCATAATATATTTTTAGGATCAGGTAGAGTAGAAATAACTCCTTTAAGATAACATCTGCATAATTTCAAATTTTTCAGAATATGTACATGAATTTTTTTTAAGTTTCCACTGCTTCCCGCTTTCCTTTCTTTTTTTTGTGTCACTTTCTCTCTAACTCTGCCTGGCTGATAGGTTCACTCCTACTCATTTGTTAAACACTGAGATAAATAGCTTACATCACTCTCGGCGGAAAGACTTTTTAGGAAGTTACAGAAAAAGAACTGAGTCCCTCGGCTAACTCACAAAACAGCCGTGACGCAAACGAGACCTGCCACACACACACAAACACAGACACAAACACAGAGAAACACACATATATGGCTTGTGCAGCCTTTGTGCGCACTTGTGGTACACAGAGAGAGTGAGAGAGAGAGAGAGAGAGAGAGAGAGAGAGAGAGAGAGAGAGAGAGAGAGAGAGAGAGAGAGAGAGAGAGAGAGAGAGAGAGAGAGAGAGAGAGAGAGAGAGAGAGAGAGAGAAAGGCATGCTATAAATTTTCAGTGTTTGCTCTTATGAAAAGCAGAAAATCTAGTAGCAAAAGAGTATATTGCACTATAAATATTTTGTCAGGTGATCTGAAAAGGTGATTAATGTGGTAAAATCTAATTTAGCTTGTGTTATTTGTTAAAAATATGATTTAGTATTACTGATCTTTTTTTTATTCAGTATTACTGTTTATTTTTACTGTGCATTATAAAAATTAAAAATGAATTGGTGACCCTCTCTGTGAAAACCCAGGTAGTTTGAATCTATAGAATTATCTTAAATAATGTAAAGAACTGTGAAAATATAACTTTGAAATATAACTTTAATATGGACTGGGTCTTAGATTGAAATCAATGTGAAAACAGTGCCTGAAATCAAATTAATTAGATTATGAGACTCTAGTCTGGATTTCACAGACAGGGTCACAAGATGTATTTCCCTGTTCTTTATCAAAAAATAGGACACACCGGTTATTTTAAATACAAATGTGAGCAAAACTAAGGAAACTGTGAAAACAAGGAGTGACAAAAAAGGGCTTGTCTACTGATAGACCCACAGTATTGGTACAAGCGCCTACTAGTGGTGACAGTGCGGTACAATTACGTCAGAACCCCACTGAGCTGTCTGATAACTTTCTTGCCTCTAATGAGTCTAAGTCTGTGGCCCAAACATCCTCTCCATCTCCTCTTCATTGCCTCTGGGGGTGTATGAATGAAAGGTGTGCCAGAGAGATTGATCAAACATTTAAGATGTAAAGTTGTTACATTTCCCAAGGTGTCTGTGTAGTGTGTAGTGTGTACGTGTTTTAGTCCTAGGGCCGACTGACGTCAATGTAGGGGCTGCATTTTGTGTGGACGTGGAGGGAATTTGAAGTGTTTACGACTGTGTGTTTGTTTCAGACTTGTGTAGGAAGCACAACATCTGTATTAAATAATTTTAATTAAATAAATAAACACAAAATACTCAGGAAACACTTATAGTGCTTGAACTGCTTTCAATGTGTATTTTTATTTATGGCAATGAATTATGCAAATATGCATGAGTCACGTGTTGCAGGAATGTATAGTCATTCTGTTACCGATGATGACAAACAAATATGTTGTAAATGTCTTAATGTTATTTATTCCCACTGAGATAAAAATTGACACCGCATCCACAATAGACAATATGCTGTTATCAGCAAGAGTAATGCAATATTGCGTTATTCACGGCTTGCTAGCTTATTCGGCAAACACATTTTAAATGAGTAATACTGTGCTAGTCCTGTATTTAAACTGTTTGGTATAATTGGTACTGCCCCATTATAAATAACAGCTTTGCAAACTAAGCCTGTATTACACATGTGACAGGTTCACAAAATAATCTGTGAATAAATTGCCCCAGTCAGATAGTTAAGGCTGGATTGATGTGATTTAGGGATTTTGTAGATAAAGAAATACTTTAACTGGTCATGTTTGCTACTCTTACTGTTAATAGTATCCCAACAAATTTCATTTTAGGCCTATCTGCTTAATACAGATGTGTAAGATTTGTTACAGATACGTTGGCTCAACTTAAAAAACTAAGTTACATTGTCTTAAAATTTTGAGTTAATTTTAACTTTAAAGCATCATGAAACCAGTGGCGGCCGGTGACTTCTTTTTTCGAGGGCGCAAATTTCTTGAACTTCTCGATGCGAAGTTCGTCACAACATGTATGTACCCCGTCATGTGTGTTGTTCGTAATTCCAAAATTAGCTGTTAGGCACGTCAAGTGATTCTATGTGCATCATGTGTATTGTCAAAATAAGTGCCTTTATACTGTAAACTGCCAACCCAGTCTCACCAAATTTCGTCAATATTTGACGACACTTGACCATTCGTCATACATTTTTTGACGAACTGGGGACTTCAATACTATTACGTCCGTTGCATTCTCTTTCCTATTTTATTACCATTTGCGCGTCGGTTTAGGGTTAGATTTACATAATGACATCCCTACCCAAACCTAACTCTAACCCCAACGCCAGGTGACAACTGTTTCTAACCCCAACGCCAGGTGACAACTGTTTAATTTCGCGTACACTGTTTAATTTCGCGTACACTGTTTAATTTTGCGTAATCTAACCCTAAACCGACGTGCAAATGGTAATAAAATAGGAAAGAGAATGCAACGGACGTAATAGTATTGAAGTCCCCAGTTCGTCAAAAAATGACGCGAAAGGTATACCCTTCACGTCAACATATGACGAATGGTCAAGTGTCGTCAAATATTGACGAAATGGGGTGAGACTGTGTTACAACTGCTGAGGTCCAATAAAATTTATTAAAGAGCCACACAGATCCAAAATCGAAACTGACCTGTATTGCAGTGTGTCATGAAGCTGTCTATCAATGTAAACAATGTGCAAAGTAGTTGAACCAAAAAGTGCAAGATTAATAAAGTTATCGGCTTCTAAAGTAGGGAGTCGACTCTGAATCGCTGAAACGAGTCGTCATATGGATTGAATCTCCTGCCTGACTTTATCCACGTCACACGAACACTTGCCCGCGGGAGAAAAGAAAACTATATGACCTGCCCACAGCTAGTTACTGTGTCAACATCATATCACGCTGTGTTTTCAGTTTGTGTTGTTTTCACTACCATAGGATGAAGATATATGAAGAATCTGTGGTTAAAATTACTTTTTCAAGGAGGGATATACTAAACGTTTTTTGGAACAACATGTGTCTCCTAACCACAACCTGTAAGTATGATTATAGCTACATACTTGCTTAAATGGGTGTAAAATGTTAGTTTCTATCGTCGTTTTTTTCTGCTTGGATTAATGATGAATGATGTCGTTGTTTAAACTCTTAATTTACTGTCAGAGAGTCACGTTAGCAAATGGCTAGCGCATGCTCACTTACAGTTTTGCTATGACCCGGTTAGCTTACATAAATGCTTAAATGATTGAAAAATGTTAGTTTCTATCGTCGTTTTTATTGCTTGAAATAATGATGAATGATATGTATTGATGTCGATAATGTCTTCTCAGTAAATCATGTTAGCACAAGGTCAATACATGTTGCACTATTGTTGGTCTGTGCCATTGATCTGTGGTCTTTGCAGAGACTCTGTCAGTTGACCAGTCAGAGTAGAGTAGGCTACTGAAAGGTGCGGTTTAGGCACATCATTTTAAATTTATATTTTAAGAAAATTACAGTGTTTTTTAACCTTGCATGCATTTAAACCTGTTGTCCGGGACTTATAAACAGTGATAGGAAGCTTAAAGGCGTTCTAAGCGAATCTGCGAGACGTTAGTTTTTGTTGACGTTTGAATTGTTTTCAAACAGACGGAGCGTAGCTAACTCCTCCCCCTCCCCCTCCCTTCCGTGCTTTCGTGAACGCGCCTAAACCCCCACCCCCAAATCCTTTTTGTCGTTTATTGGCTGGAACACTTTGTTTTGTTTTGTGGTGCTAGGTTTGGCCACTATGTTGTTATTGCCGTTTGTGAAGCCTGGGCTGTCTACAGAGATCGCGTTTTTTTTTACAGTAATTTTAGTTTGATCAGCGGACAGGCAGCAAGCAGATAGTGAGGAGATGTTTGCTCTATGTAACAAAAAATGTTTTATGGTCTAAAACGCGTCAATTCGCTTAGACCGCCTTTAAAATTGGCATCTTACTGGCTCTTTAAATTGGGAAAAATCCTGTTAAGTTTTCCTCAAAAAACCTAATTTCTTCTTGACTGATGACATGGGGATGAGTAAATTGGCGTGATTTTTTTTAGTATTATCGTGGAGTATTATATTATTATTACATATTAGTTTGCTTTTAAAAAAAAGTTTTACAAAATGTTTTTAAATTTTTTATTTTTAAGTTGAATCAACTTGATCTAGCCTGTGCAATAACTTACTTTTTTAAGTGAAACCATCTTTTTACAGTAAATAAAGAAATATATCTGCTACATGTTGCAATAAAGGCTGAAGAATAGAGAAGTGATAACACGAATTTGTGGTCACAGTTGTTTTATTACTGTTTCAAAAGAAATATTAAGGTTTTACATTGCCTTAGGCCAAAACAAACCCTCTCTCCGACCCAGCCACCCGTTGCCCCGCCCGTAAATCATCATCCCTGATTTCAACAACTCGGGTATCAGTTAAGGCTCATTGTGATGGTCTTTTTCCACAGTGGAAAAATGTATGGAGGATAAGGAAGAGGAGGAAGAGGGATGAAAGAAGATGAGGTGAGATAAAGTAAATTAAGAGGGTTGATAAAGAAAATGCTCTTTTAGTCTTTACAATTTCAGTCCTCTGACAACAATACGTTTTCACCTAGGTGGTCCGCTCCTTCTCTCCTTCTTGGCCCTCCACCCTCCCCCTCCTTCATCTTCTGCTCCCTCAGTTTTTCTCTCCCCCCTGTTCCCTCTCTTTCTCGTCCTCCCAAGCCCTCACTTGGTGGCCATAGAGTAGCAGCCGTCCGGGTGCCACTGCATGTCACGGATGCGTCTGACCGACTGCATCTGGGGATGGCGAGCACCAAACTCATTAAAGTGGCGGTAGTCGCCCTTCTCCAGCAGGTACTGGCTGCCACGGTAACCGGGGTACTGGTAGCCCACCCAACTAGAAAGGAAAACAGGGAAAGGTGAATAGATATATTAAAAATAAAGCAATTAGATAAATAAGATAGGATATAAAAGAGCCTGTGGTACTTAAAGGTGCAGTGTGGAACTTTTAGAAGGATCTTTTGACAGAAATGCAATAAAATATACATATATATTATCAGTGGTGTATAAAGGACCTTACATAATGAACTGTATTGTTTTTATTACTTTACAATGAGCTGTTTATATCTACATACACCGTAGGTCTCCTCACATAGAAGTCACCGGCATGTTTCTACAGTAGCCATAAACGGACAAACTGCTTAACAGAGTGCGTTTCTTCGCTACATTGTCTCAGACGACGACATGTTTGTCCTGTGGCACCTACCATAGCGGCTCATTTTGGTCCGAAATTGAGGTTGGTTGCAATTCGCAATCTCACCACTAGGTGAAAAACCCACATTGCACCTTTAATGCATAATATAAAGCAACCACAGTTTATTATTTTATAAATATAAAGTTTTAGCTAATATGAAGGTATTTGTTATTTCCTCATAAGGAAGTCTGCTACAGTATATCTACTGAAGATAGCATAACTAAGATGATAATTAAAAAGTGAGGTGTATAATTTTCCGTGCCACAAAGCGACAGTGTTATTTACACTCCAGGGAAATAAACCTATGAATGTTTTTATTACAGTTGTCTTACCAAATTAAGTTGGAGTATAGGAAAAAGCATGTTAATGTCACAAAAATTGCACATTTTAGCTTTAATAAATGTATTAATTCAGTGTGTGACATATCTCTTCACACATTTCAAAGACTTGAAAAGTCTGTATCCCAGATCTATTAAGTATGTTATCACTTTAATCTACTGCGCACACAAATATTGATGTAAAGCACTTACGTTCCACAGCTGACCATGATGCTACCAACACGGTCGGTAAACCCGTAGGTGTACATACTGGGCACATCGTCATCAATAATCTCCATTTTACGGCCTTTGAACTCACCGACCTCATACAGACAGATCTTATGCTTCTCTGGGTCCTGTCATAAACATAAACAAAATTATCTATGTTTTGGATAGCATTTCTGGGATATAATGAGACAATGTCACATCAAACCCAAACAAAGTAGGCAGCTGGCACACGACCGACCTTCAGCGTTGAAATTTGGTTGAAATTATGTCACAACGTTGAAACAATTAATTCTAAAACTGTTGCAGAAGGTTAATAAAATGCTTAAAAGTCAACGTTGAAATTTGGTTGAAATAATGTCAGTTATTTGTTTAACGTTGATATAATGTTGAAACAGCATTTAATGCTAAACACGATATCAATTTTGATTAAATTTGTCAAATTCATGCATATTTCAATGTTCATTTACAGTTGATGTTGAAAGTAAGACATTGAAACAATGTTGCGATATCAGTGTTGATTCAATTTGCAAAATGAAAAGGGAATTCAACGTTGATTCAACCTTGTCTCTGACGTTGATTCAAAGATTAATCAACGTTGACATGCCAGCTTGGTATATGAATAAATGGGAATTATGAATTATTAAAATAGGTGATTACCATTCTGACAGGTCTGAAGGAGAGCAGGTAGTCGTTCCTGTGGCAGTTGCTCCAGCAGTTCCAGCGGGGATACTCGCCCTTCTCCAGGATGTACATCTCTCCACAGAAGTTCATCTGCTCCCAGCCTACCCAACTACAAGAGGTGAGAAAGAAAGTGAACAAGTGCACCAATAGTTGCGATACAAAATAGCTGTAAAGTGGTTCATATGGGTAGGCGAGTGTCACTTACGGGCCGCACTCCACGCGGAGGGAACGCACTCTGTCCATGCCCATTTCGCACACGTTCATGCACTCGTTGGTGATCTCAATCATACGGCCCTGAAAGTTTTCCTGGTCGTACACGTACATCTGAAATACAGACGAGGAAATCGGGTCATTTTGGCTCGTTTTGCAACTTTACAGATGACAGTTTTCACTTTGGCTTAGTTTAAAAAAACTGCACACATCAAACACCCACAGCTATTTCTATGGAAACTGAACTGACATTGCTTAAAAGTTATTATTAAGTTCATCATGCACGCATATAGCTTTTAGCAAACATGTTAAATATGCCAAATATGTACTAAACTGATGTAAAATATTCTAATTGTGTTTATTTTTGTGTATGAACCTCCTAAAGTATAGGTAAAATATAACCCGGATATCTTTAATATTGACTATAAGGCAATGTCAAATAAATAAATTAATGTAAATAAATTATTCAAATCAAACTTAAACCAAATCTCTAGATTATGAGACTTTATCCTGGATTCACAGACAGGGTCCCATTTTACTTATCACCGTAACCTTGCATCTGAGTATACTGTATGCAAAATGATATTCACATTGCAATATGATAAGCAAAAAGTGAGTTACCCTATAGTTTCCCGTGCCCATCTCGGTTCTTTTTTGTTGAGCAGCCTTTCCATCAGGCTGGGAGGCAGACTTGGATTTTTCTCCACCAGAGGACATGATGACTACGATGAAAGGGAGAGAGATCAAGAAGAGCGGCACATGTATGAGTGGAGAAACATGACTATTTGGTGATCTACTTCAATTAAACATCTATTGTTGGACATTTACTGTAGTGATGTCAAGTGCTAAATATTGCAAAATAATTGAATTTCATTTTCATACTGAGTACATTAATAGCCCTTGAATACTCAAATGTTGAGTAGTTGACACCCACTCGCTTTGAAACTTACACAATAGCGCCATAGAAATGCAATGCTCATAAGTAACGTAATCATTATATGACTCATTTACAAATATATAAAAGAACATTCTATTGTTGTTCTTTACATTTTTATTACAAATATGATGGATTGTAATTGAGGTTTGCGTAAACATTGCCAAAAAAGGATAATTCTGCAATTATTAAGATGTATAATAATGTGGTGATTCAAAAACAAAAACATCATCGCAAAGAAAGTCATTTAAATTGGACTCTCTGTTCAGCAATAAAATCTCATCACTTTTGCCTTATATTGTCAACCCCTTCTGCGGCCGTTTCTCACTTTATAACCCACATCAGAAACAAAGACTTGTTTTCTTTTATACTGTTATGACAAAGAGGTCTGCAGGCTGCCCTAACAATGATTACGCACCGTGCTCACGAAAGTATCACATTTTAATTGCTTTCTGCCACTGACTAATGTGTCAAAAGTTTTCTTTCTCTAAGATTCTTCACAAGCTTGAATTTTGTTATAGACAATTTGAATAGACAAAAATGTGGTATCAAGTGTTTTTTCTCTCAGATGGATTTCTCTTACCTGTGTGTTAGTCAGTAGTCGCTGTCTGTTTCGCTCAGCGTGTGTTTTGAAAGCAAACATGTGTCCTTTATATAGCCTGGCGTCCAGCATGAGGGGATTAGGCCCAAAGAAACAAACTAGCTGAGCTCACCACCCCACACACAGAAAAGAAATCACCCCATCATCAAACACACACACACACACACACACACACACACACACACACACACACACACACACACACACACACACACACACACACACACAGAGAGAGAGAGAGAGAGAAAGAGAGAGAGGTATACTTTATTTTTCAAACCTGTTTTTTCATGTGTGTCATCTGCCATTTACAACATCAAGTGTTGGATATAAATCTGGCAACCCCATGGCATCAAAATGACATTACAAGACAAATTCCAGACTAACAAAAGTTTTGCATCCTTCAATTACATTTCATGTAACAGAACACCTTTATACCCAAACCCCAAGACATATCTGTGTTAAATCTGTGGCAACTAGGTGGCAAACTGTAAAAGCTTTTTTTGAGTTGTATGTCAACAAATGAATGTGCAATTAAAACTTTCTGTAAAAGAAATTATCCTGGTAAAGTTAATGTGGGATCGTAGATTCATGGTTGACTAATACCGTTTGTCTGAGTCTACATTAACCTCCTAAGACCCTGTGTGTCCACATACGTGGACATCAAATTTTTTGTTGTTTGCACCATAATACTTAATTCTACGTAATTTGAACCTGTTGTACACAAACATGGACAATTTCACTGCTTCATGTTCAAAGAAAAATATTTAGTTAATATATTTATTGGTTCTTCCTAGCCCCAAATAGATGGAATAAATCTAAATGCAAGCCAAACCAAAACTCGGGTGTTAGGAGATTAAAACAGGTTTCATTTTTCTCTTATACGGTACACACATTTTTAAAACACCCTTATTTATGTGGATGATGTGAGCATTAATAGTCATGTTTATTTCCCATGATACTTCTGGGTCACAGGTCATGGGTCAAAAAAGTGAAAGTACCGTGCACTGTAAAACCTAACAGTTGACTTAACTCAAACCATTTATGGAAACTGGTTGCCTTAAACCATTTAAGTTTTAAAACACATACATTTGAGTACTGTGAACTTGAGTCATGTGCAATTATACACTTATATTTAAGTAGTGTGAAGTGCATAACTGCATATGACTCAATTTGTTTAAGTTCACAGTACTCAAACTTAAATGGTTAATGATTTTTTAAAGTTGAGTTAACTTTTAGGGTTTACAATGTGGGAAGCAGCCATGATGTGACAGCTGTTACCATGGCAACATTGCAACATATTGACTGAAGAAACAACTTATTTGACTAGTAAATTAACAAAGATCTTGGGTATATTGCATGTATATACAAAATTGAAAAATCAAAATATACACCAGAATCAAAATGAACATTTTGGATACCTAAATTACAATTTTGGATTGCATTATTTAATGATGTATAGCCGTGTTTCGCAATCCTGGTCCTCAAGTACCCCCTCCCAGAAAGTTTTAGATGTCTCCTTATTTAAAACACCTGATGTAACTCATCAACTTGTTAGGGAGAAATGTTAACCATTTTGGAAGGAGGCTGATGAGTTGAATCAGGTGTTTTAAATAAGGAGACATCTAAAACTTTCTGGAAAGGGGTACTTGAGGACCAGGATTGGGAAACACTGATGTATAGGTAAAAGTCATAAAACCATGAAAATCTTAATGTATTGAGGCTTTCTTAAATTAACCAAACTTTAGTGGCGTTCTTTGTAATCTCAAGAAAGCAGACACATAGACTAAAAGAGGTAATTTTTGAGGTTAAAAGCAGAGCAATCCTTGCAATCTCTATGCAGTGGGTCAAATCCCTGTATATTCCCTCTATAGGCCGCTCTTTGTGTACCATAGGATGTACAATGCTGACCGATTGCAATACAGCCGCCTGCGTTCCATTGTGCGGGTCAGTGTGGCTCGCAGCTTTATTAATTCCAATAGCTGACTGTGCAAAATGGCGTACTACCACATAAATAAATACTGTAGTTTAGTAGGCTCTGCCTAAGTAAACTATAGTAAAATGTATATGTATACTGATAATAAATTGATAAATGGTAAAAACACTAAATTTCGCTACAGTTTATAATAGTTATTACAAAAGTATAACACAGTAATTTTTTACCTCTATTCAGAATATAAAGAATGAGTGCTTATTCTCAATGACCTTACACAAACACATCCTAACACACATGTTGCCACAAGACCTGCGACGGGATTGATGCTCCAGATATGTTGGCCGTTTGGAATGACCGGCTGTCAATGGAGAAAAATAAACTCAAATCGCATTTGATTCATGGAGGATTCTTGTTTAGTCCCATTGTACTGGAACTGAAGATGAATTGCAAATGAATGCTACACTTTCAAAAATTATTATCTTAAACATTATTAAAGGTGCATTGTGTAAATTTTAGAAGGATATCTTGACAGAAATGCAATTTAATATACATAACTATATTTTCAGTGGTGTATAAATACACAGCGGGTCCCTACATGGAAGTCACAATCATTTTTCTACAGAGTCTCTTAATTGGCTGCGTCCAGAACCGCATAATTCCAAACTATAAAGTATGCAAATAGCAAATAAATAGTATGTCCGAAATGCTAGTATTCATAAAAGGTGGGCGAGAATGACAGGGATTTGAGATTATTTCTTGCGAGATTTGGATGTATGTATACTAATGATGCATTTTGAAATGCCTACTTACTATAGACGGTCTCATCGGACGCTTGTGCGGTCTGACGCGTCTGAGAGGAACTTAAATGGGACATATCATGTAAATTTTTTCCATGTTTAAGTGCTATATTTGGGTCCCCAGTGCTTCTATCAACCTAGAAAATGTGAAAAAGATCAACCCAGTAACTTAGTTACTATCATTTGGCTCCCCTTGTGATGTAAGAAGGGGATAATATCGCCCCTTAATCTGCACTATCAAAACACAGCACTGCCATTTAGTGCAGAGATCAACTTCTTTGCATTTTAAAGGACACACCCAAAACGGCACATTTTAACAACTACAAAGTGGCAATTTTAACATGCTATAATGAATTATCTATATGGTATTTTGAGCTAGAATTTCACATATGTAATCTGGGGACACCAAAGATTTATTTGACATCTTAAAAAAGTTTGGGGAAATTTAATTTAACTTAAGCCCCCTTTAACTTTCAATCTCTGTTTATTTAATGGTGTGACGAGTTGCTAAACTGAACTCTTTAACAAATACCTTGTCACAAATAAGAAATGTTTCGGTTACCTAAAGACGAGGAAAGAAGGTGATCATGGATTAACGCTATTTGATGGGAGGTTCGGCAGCCGATCTGTAGTTAAGTTATTGGAGTTTACCGGAAGTTATGTGTGTTCCACGAAAGCCGTTTGTTTATGTTGTTACTGCTGAATTCGTCTATATAGTAGGAGAAAACAGTATGTGAAAAGAAATGTATGTTCGAATCCTCAGTATTCATAAAAAGAGTAGGCGAGAATTCCCCGGATGCCCTACTGCCTCTTGCCAGATTCCGAAGCAAACATCGATGGATACTTTTCTATCTACTTTTCTACTTTTCCCAGGATACCACGGGAAAGGAATTGACAGTATTGACCAGCAACACGGGTGTTTTCAAATGTGAGTATTACAAACTAAAATTTGCACTTGTTGAACTACTGAAGAGTTAACTGTAAGTTGTTGAATGTATAGATGTGTAGACAGTGGTATATTTGACTTTGCTGTAAAAACACTAACATTGGAGCTCCTAAACCTGACCATGTTTGTTTCTGAATAAAGCTTTTATTCTTGTGCAGAAATGATGAAGAGAGACACTAACATCTGGGATGGACATGACTCCAGGCTACAAGGTACAGTTCTGTCTTGAAAAAGAGAATAAGAAACAGAAGGTCAAACTATTCATTAGTTTTCAAAGTTCGATTATCAATGACAAGACAAATACTTCCTTTTCATGAATATTTTAAGTTTTTGTAGATTAATGCTTTGCAGACAGTGAAAAATAATGAGGAGAAATCTGCAGATGGAGGACCTAATAAAATAGACAGTGATGTGTGGGTGTAAAGAAAGATTTAAAGTTTTAGAAAATCGATGTGTGGCATGCACATGTGTGTTATTGTCAGGTGACCGTGTTCGAGCAGGAGCATTTCCAAGGGAAATGTCAAGAACTCACCTCGGAGTTCTGCAACATCCATGTGCGTGGGTTTGACAACTTTCGCTCCATCCAAATAGAGAGCGGCGTGTGAGTCGCCCACTCTGTGTTAATGATTGCAAAATCTTGGAAATTTGGTAAGATAATTACACGATTAAATGCTTTTGAAGATAATTGGTCTTTCTAAACAATGACTTGCAAAATTATTTTTTATGTGAAATTTATCCTATAATAAATTGTATTGCTAGTTCGAAAAAAGTTGTTTAAGGCCCTGTGACATGCGTCCCAAAATACCAAATAACCTTAAACACTTCTTTTAACTAATCATTAACTTAAAAGTTGCCTAACTAAAGAAAATAGACGTTAGATCAATAACATGACTCAGGGGTGGTTTTCTGGCCAGGCTTATCCTAGTCCCAGATTAAAAATGCATGTTTGAGCTGCTTTAACTTAAAAACACCTTTTTAACATATTTTGTTGAAACTGTTTTGTTTTGAGATGCACACATGTAGTGTTTTTTGTAAGGTTTGTTTCTAAAAACTTCTTAAATTACCTAATATTAATAAGGCCTAGTCCTGGATTAACCTAAACCCTCTCCGGGAAACCAAATCATGCGCCTCTTAATGTTTGTTATGAAACTTGAAAAAACGAATTTGGGGAAATATTAAAACAAAAACTGTATATCTCTATAGACACGCTATTGAAAATCTTTGAATTGTCTTTACACGTAGCTGGGTGGATTATGAGCACCAAGACTTCCAAGGGCAGCAGTTTCTCCAGTTAAAGGGAGAATATTCGCGCTGTGATGCTAACAGTGGTAGTCTGGCCAAGGCCTACCATGTGGAAAAAATGATGTGCTTCACTGTTTGTGCATTAATGATACCTTTAACTGTGGATAAATGTGCACCTTTACATTTATGCCTTTGGTAGATAATTTTATTCAAAGCATTAAAGCTAGACAATATTTTTGTTCAAAGCAATGTTCCACTAGCCTGGTCCAACCAGACTCTCGTACATTCATTTCATTTGTACAGAGAGTCTGGCCACGCTCCATTGCAAAGCGTTACTTCATTAAGGAGGGTCCTCTGTTGAAGTTTAAAACTATTGGATCTGTCCAGAGTCGCTCAGGATCTGCCATAGGCGATCGCTAACGTGTGGTCGTGATCATGCGCCGAAACCGGACGGAAACAACAAGTCCGAATACTCAGACCAACAAAACTAGGCAAACATTGTTCTTGCTCCGGCTTTAACTTCTGTATTTTCGGCAGTTTTGCAACAACGGACCGAATAGCTTTTCTCACGTCTTTCTCGGCTGCCATTACTGAACTACAACTCAAACTGACGCACGACCTCGATGTCATCATTCTTGGAAACCCCCTCTGTTCGCTGATTGGACCTGCAGATATTTGCAGGAGAAAAGGAAGCTCTACACAGCAGTCCCAGACGTACTACTGAAGCGAAATGAAAATTAAGCGGAAGCATGTAGGAGGGCGGAGCAAGGCTAATGTTCCACCATATGAACTATACAATTTCTAAGCAATTTGACATAAAGGTTTAGCCTGCCAATCTGTAAAACAACAAAAATTAGAGTAACATTAAAAAGAGGCCCAATCCATATCTAAAGATAAAAATATAGAAACTTAGGCCAGAAAGCAACCACCCAGAAACACTCAGAACACCTTACAACACACACCGCCAGCGACTAGCAGCAGACGAGCTACGCAATCTTTTTATTTCAATGGAAGCAACAGGGAGCACTGGCAACAGGAAGTGGACGTGTCCAGCTATGTGACCAAGCTGAAAATAGTTCACGTTTTTGCAAATGATGAGCAACTTTCAAGAGCAACAACTAATAAAAGTGAAGTTGTGGACTTCACGTCACCCATCTTTTGACATTTGTGGCAAGCTCACACTACGAGATTTTTGGCTGGATTTAGCTGTATAACCCTTGGATTGCGACCAAATCATGCTTGTTGCAGTGGCAGAAGCTCGTTAAATATGAGCAGGCCAGCAACGTTATCCGAATCTCCAGCGCTCTAACTGATTTTTCCAAGTGGTCGATGTGTTGCCCTGAGGACTATCACAGACGCAACAATATTTCAAACCTGTTTGATATTATCGCCATGTGGTTTGTAATGTGAGCGACACATTGACAAATTGTAAATAATTCTAGCCAATCCAGATAGTATAAACGCAGAAATGTTGACCAATCGAAGGGCGAGTTGATTGAATATTTATAAAATAATGAAATTATCGTTGTAAATTCTTCTGTGAATTTTTGTAAGAAAACGCCTCTTTATCAAATGTTTTGTAGTGGTGCACCTCAGCATTGTGTTGTGTAGAGTCCAGCTATGACAAGACGACGACAGATGAGAAGAAACCTTGTTGCGTAATCTGAGTGATTTGGATAGTTTTCAAATCATGTAATGTGACCCTGGCTTTACTGAGAGGATGGTTACTCATTTGTTTATGTAGTTGTTATGACAATCAAAATTAGACCTCTTAACGGCCTCACCTGAAATTATTTTTTTTTAAAGGAAAACCTGACCTGGGACAAACCATAGACTGTAAAAAAATATGGACGTAGTGTCCGTGACGTCACCCATAGGTTTCTGAAGATTGTTTTGAAGCTAAAAGTAGGCAGTGTCTTCCGTCACCATCTTGGCATCACCGCGCATCACTCGCAGATATCCGAACATGGGTAAAGAGGCGGGACGTGGGTGAAGTTGAGGTGACTGGTTGCTAAAACCACGCCCGCCTAGGTTGACTTCAGTGACAGCAGTGACGGTTCACTCGTCACTCAAGTGGCCACGCCCTTAATTATGCAGAACTTTAAGCCTTAATACAATTTAAACGGATGAGTTACAAAAAAATTCACCCCCCTCACAGTTGGGATGAACGGCAAAATTTGCTATATAGACCAAAAACAGTTTTTGTACCAGGCTGTAAACATATTATTTTCTACTGTAAAGTTGGCCATTTCAACATGGTGGTCTACAGGAATTGACTCCCTTTTGGAGCCAGCCTCAAGCGGCCAGTCGATGAATTGCAGCTTAAATCACTTCCGTATTGGCTTCATCAGAGAGATCGGAAGGTTGCCCCTCGGGACAAACCGACAAAATTTACACCCGAGTCCGACCCAACCAAATAGCATTTTTTTAACCCACCTGTACCTGAATGTAAACGGCACTGACGTGTGTGCAGTCTGCCAGTGAGACAGAAAGAAACCCTGGTGGCCTCGCAACCAATTTGGTCCGCTGCTCCGTTTATTTTCCTTTGTTATCTTGACGACGACACCAAGGTAACTGCAGTGTGTATTCAAAATTGATTGACAGGTCTGGCTCAACGAAAATCAACCTACTGCCAGCCACATGATCACACAAGCTCTCTTGGCAAACAGAGGGGGGTTGGAAAAGGACTTGATGCACGCACGCAAATAATTTGGGTCTTCTCAGGATTGTTCGGCAAAAACACATTCATTTTAAATGACCCGAGATGAGGCTGCTAATATTATACCTGACGCGAGACCCATGCTGCTGATATTATGCCTGACCCATGTCCGACCCACACATGAAATCACTCAGCACCGCGCAGCGCTGTTTTAAAAAAATCGAACACATTGTTTTCAATGAGTATACGCACACCGCCGCTGACAGGTGGCACCCAGCTACGACTCAGGAAGTTGCTTAAAATCCCTGTCATGCCACAGAGCGCCATTTACATAGTTTAACATTCAATAACATCATATTTGTCCCAAATCATTAACGATTAACATTGGCTGATAAAGTATATTTTGCATTTTGAAGTAGACGCTATCTGACTAAGCTTCTGGTGTATAATACCTCAGAGTTGTCCTCGGCGCGACGCTGTGCTGCGCGTCCGGTGTGCGACCCTCTTTAGGCGTTCTAATTCTTGTTGTCCTAGTAACACTTAAAAACAATTAAGTAAAAAGCCACTGCAGTAACTCATGAAAGATGAATGAAGTGACCTTCACGCTTCACTCCCATTGGTAGACAGTGAGCAGTGTTGTACATATTAATACCTCAGTTACTTTTTAAAAAAGTAATGCGAGTTACTTTTCAGTTTAATTAATTAAATTTAAAATAAAATAATGTGCTGAATTAAACTGAACATATTAATGTAGAATTACATACTCTGTGCGCCTGAACAGTTTGAGTCAGAAACGGAGATGGCAGGCCAGAGCTTGACATTTTTGCAATCTTAAAAAACACTCCTGCAACGCCTGAAAGAGATCAAGCCTCAGCTAAGTAAGAAAAAGTAACGCAAAAGTAACTTAAAAGTAATGTAAGTATTACTTTCCATGAAAAAAATTTAAGTAACGCATTTAGTTACTTTTTTGGGGAGTAGCTTAATATTGTAATGCATTACTTTTAAAAGTAACTTTCCCCAACACTGTCTGAGAGTAGCTCATTTTTACATAAAACTCAACTTTTCTCAACTTTGTCACACCGCTGGACACGCCCACTTCCTGTCGTCAACAGTCACTGATGCACGTGTTGCTCTGCCACTGCTGGTCATTGGCAGTGTGCACATAGCATAGAAACCAATTATCAAAGCAAAATTGCATTGTTTTACATAAGCAAATAGCACTTACATTTTCTTATGCAATATTATAGCCATACCAAGCGCTTTTAAAAAGTTTGCTTGTGAAATTACTGTAGCCTTGTGGGGTAAGATAAGATGAGAATTATGAGATGTGCTTAGTTTGAATGGTGCACTGATTAACTCTAAACTAGATTTTCACACACAATAGTCTATTAAAGCTGTCTGTCGGTTTGCCTGGCTTCATAAGATGCCATTCTGAAAAGCCACACATCAGAGTTCTGGGACTGCAATGAAAGTAAATTATAATCATAAATCTTAAAAGTGATGCTTTTATGTTTTTTTTGACCGCCTGCGTATCTTCTTCAATCTCTCATTAAAGCACTGTGTCTTGTCCTTCTTTTCTCACAATTCCCTTTATTTCTTTTGTGATGTGTGATGATTACCCCATCTCGGTTGGCCACAGGATGGGGCGGCACACGAGTGGGCTCACTGCATGTGCGCCGTGGCACGTGAGTATTGTTTAACAAAACATAATCAGTGCCAATCTGTAGACTGTATTTCTCATGCCCAACAGCTGTGCTGACAATATGCATCAGTTTGCCGTCACATGCCCATATTTCATAACTCCTACTGCTTGTATTTGTGAAGTGTTAGTCTTAGTAATATCGCTTCACTCCAAAAACACTACACTGAGTCTCACGGTTGGATAAAACATTGACTTCACATCTGAAGTCACAGGCACATACGCACACACTCGGTGTCTATATCACATTACACAATAATGCAGTGCGAATGCCGCATCTGGTATGTGGTGACGTTTTATCAGCATTTCAGTGCATATCAGCACTAGAAGCTGATAATTTAAAGTGTAAAATTCACACGTAAATGCACCTAGATCCACCGATCTCTCACGTCTGGATAGCTGTTATTGACAAGTTAACTACCTAGGAGATTTTTATCACCTTGTTGGAATGCATGGTGGAGTTCCTCCTGATCTTTAAGCTGAAGCATGATTGTATTGAGACCCTCTTACCCCAAACCATCTGCTGAGTTACACTGAAATGAAAACCCACATTTTTATTCTATAGATCTGTTAGTATCCCATCAGGGTTTACTTTTAATCCCTTAAATGAGCCTTCCTGAAGCCCAACAGGTAGAGCATGACGCTAGCAAAGTCATGGATTGCCTGGCTTTGGATAAAAGATGTAATGCGCTAAGAAACATTCAATTTTCAAAATCATCTTATCATCTTTATACAAAAGCTTGTTTTGTTCTATTCAGTCCATATCTTATCTTTGTCTCCTCACTTTTCTTTGTGTACTTAACAGTGATGTCTTTTGTATCCTGTTTTGACTATAATCTGCAGAGAAGCATTCCAGGAATGTTATCATTGTACGTACACTCACCTAAAGGATTATTAGGAACACCATACTAATACTGTGTTTGACCATCACACCATTACACCACAATCACCAGCCTGCACAGTGGTAACAACGCCTGATCGATCCATGTTCTTATTCTGTTTACGCCAAATTCTGACTCTACCATCTGAATGTCTCAACAGAAATCGAGACTCATCAGACCAGGCAACATTTTTCCAGTCTTCAACTGTCTAATTTTGGTGATCTTGTGCAAATTGTAGCCTCTTTTTCCTATTTGTAATGGAGATGAGTGGTACCCGGTGGGGTCTTCTGCTGTTGTAGCCCATTCGCCTCAAGGTTGTGCGTGTTGTGGCTTCACAAATGCTTTGCTGCATACCTCAGTTGTAACTAGTGGTTATTTCAGTCAAAGTTGCTCTTTTATCAGCTTGAATCAGTCAGCCCATTCTCCTCTGACCTCTAGCATCAACAAGGCATTTTCGCCCACAGGACTGCCACATACTGGATGTTTTTCCCTTTTCACACCATTCTTTGTAAACCCTAGAAATGGTTGTGCGTGAAAATCCCAGTAACTGCAGATTGTGAAATACTCAGACCGGCCGTCTGGCACCAACAGCCATGCCACGCTCAAAATTGCTTAAATCACCTTTCTTTACCATTGTTACATTCAGTTTGGAGTTCAGGAGATTGTCTAAACCAGGACCACACCCCTAAATGCATTGAAGCAACTGCCATGTGATTGGTTACTTAGATAATTGCATTAATGAGAAATACACACAAAGTTGTGTACAAATGTTATTTAGTTAGAATTGAATCCTGCTTCTGTTGAGTCAATGGCTGTTTTTCAATATGCGTTCTTCAGCAATCTTGCGTCCTTGCGTCCTCGCTTTACGTCATCATTAACCTTCGAACTTCAATTCCAATTCTCAAGAACGCAAGTACAGAGGACGCATGAAAATACCCGGATATGTTCTTCATATCGAGAATTCATCGATTAGAGCTTTGAAATAGGTTTACGCCCCAGAAGTCATTGCGGCAAAACAATGGCGGAGGTCAGGTAACCAACAGGAAGATCGCCCACATCTCAATTCTGACTGGTGGGTTCTGTGTTCTCGCGACCTTCTGAGTTCGTTCTTTCAAGGTCGCCTGGCAAGACCGATCTCCACGAGAACGCAAGTCCATCCTTTGCGTTCTTGGAATTGAGAAACAGCCAATGTGCTTAAAAAACGTCAATAGTTGAAGTTCAGACTACGCTAGCATATAGCATTAACTAGCATATAGCGCTAACTCAGCAGTCACAACTTTGTTTTTGACATTGTAACAACTTTGTACTTCATTTAATGTATAATTTAATATTGGGGCGTACATCGCAACTGTAACGTCACAGTCGGGGTTATGTGAGATTAGCCTGTTTTCCAGCAGTATTTTGCATGCACAAGGTTTACATAAGAAGGAGGAAACAATCGTGTTTGAGGCTCACGATGTGCCATTACCATGTACAGAACTTTTATTATTCATCTATGCCCAGGTAAATACAGTTTTACATTCTACGGCACCTTTCAGCCTATGGATCGAAGAACGGAATGGACAGTACAGAGAGCAAATGTGCAAACAGAAGATATCTACAGTCACTTTATGAGGTACAGTGTGGCTATTTCTCAGAGCATCACTAAATAACACCAGTTTTTTTACTTACCGCACAATGAGTTTTCAAAATATCACCAGACATAATCTAAATCTGGCAGATATGTATTTATATCTGCATCAGAGAGTCAAAACCGTTCAGGATCGA
Source organism: Paramisgurnus dabryanus (assembly GCF_030506205.2). Classification (NCBI taxonomy): domain Eukaryota; kingdom Metazoa; phylum Chordata; class Actinopteri; order Cypriniformes; family Cobitidae; genus Paramisgurnus; species Paramisgurnus dabryanus. The sequence continues at coordinate 16,457,410 of NC_133340.1, forward strand.
GATGTGTTTGTTTATGCAAACATGTCATGCTCTGTGACGTTTGAGTGCCATAAGTGACAGATGGGAGTGTGTGTTCAACCATTTGAAGAGGAGGACGATGGTTGAGTAATAAATACATACCTCAAACTAGCATCTTTTATCTTTATGTCTCTGTGTGTGTTCATCTGAGACTGAAGGTCTTTAAGTGAATATATATGCCATTAGTTAATACAGTAAAGGTGACCTTGTTTATGAAACTCAGGCTAAAGTCTCATAATCTGAGAATAATGTCAAAATGAAATTGAAATTAAAAACGTACATTTATTTTAATATTGTAGTATTTTTCTACAAATGACTTTTTTGAAAAAATTAATTTGCCCTCATAATTTCCCATCAAAAATGCTTTCCTCTCCTCCACGATCTCTTTGGTCTTTACTTCAGGTCACGAGGGCGGGGCCCATCATGACTCAACTTCCAACGGTCCAATCAGTTCTCGATGGACGAATTCAAGTGTTGCCTTACCTTTTTTTTTCAGGCGCCGTTTACTTGGATATACTTCACGACAGGGAAAAATTTCATTGATTTTAAGAGATTAGAGCATCAAAATTGATTTTAAATTGATCAAGCTTAAAGGTGCAATTTGTAAAATATTTGCAGTAAAATTTTCAAAAACCACTAGGCCAGTGTTATATATTTTGTCCAGCTGATTACTATCAATATCTGTAATGTTTTCAACTACTTGTAAATTGTGAGATAATTGCCATTCAAAACATTGACACGGGGCAGTGCAGTCTCCTGTCAATGACGTTAATATACATGTGACCCCTTGTCACCGCCTTGACTGACGTAAAAACCACATGACAACACTGGTCGAGTTCAAAAAAATAACATGGGGGCCAAGGAAGCGACTGGAGCACCAATTTAGTGTAAATAAATGTATATTTTCACTTTTTACACATTTTAATTGCATTTCTAGCGAGAAATTATTATTGTAGTTTTCAAATATGTGATTAGTTATCACAAAGGTGCTCTCTGTTTATATTTCAAACACGCTGCCTTCATGCCTCCGAAGTCATGGCCTCATGAGGGAGCGAGGCAACAAGTCTTTCGGATGCAGCGAGCCAGTGTCGTGGACACGCCCGCCGACAGGGGGGGACAAACGGGTCTGTTGTCCCGGGCCCAGGGTGGGGTGGGGCCCAGAGGGGGGCCCAGAACTGGAACCTATGGAATAATTGATAAAAAATAAAGAAAATATTTGATTAATTTGATTTGAAGTTCAGTACACTCAATATGTCCTGTCAGACTCAGCACAAGTCCGGTGCTCAGAAAAGAAAAGAAAATAAGAAAATATAGGCCTTATAGAGGAAAATAGAATTCCTAATTATCCCCATTAGGAATCTGTGACCGCAGATATAGTCACTGCATCGCGTGTGTTTAGAAGTCTGTGCTGTTTGCTGTGAGGTTTTTATGAGAGAAAGCACAAACTATTTAATATTTAATATGTAAAACTTGAATTTGAAATAAAACTTACCGCGGAGAAGATAATGAATTCGCTATCGTCTCTATTGCTAAGTGATGCGAAAATTATTTATTATTTCAAATCCGTTTACAAGATAAATATACATTGTGTTGTTAAACAGATGAAATTATCTTGATATAGGCTACATTGATTATGAGAAGCCTTTTCTTTTTAATGTTACACTGTAGACAGTAATATATGTAATTTATATAAAACTCTATGGTCGTGACAGCACATTGTCCATTATCTGTTGGTTCATGTTGGTCCAGTTTAATTCAGGGTAATCCTTTAGTAAAATGTAATTATAAAATATTTTATTGTTTTGTAATATTCACAGCGCACATTCTCTCAGATCGTTTTAAAACATTTTTAATTATTCTGCAAAATTCCGCATAGATTTTGCAAAAGAAATCCGCAGAAATAGAAAAAATAACTCCTTACACAGATTCCTTACACAGCTGTACTACTCTTGCACCAATTAAAGCAGTTCAGATTTGTTTTAAATGGCAAAATAGTTATATTTCTTTTTTTATTTACATTTTGGAGTATTTTTGTTTGTTCAAGCGGTTCGCAGCCGACAGCAAGTTGACGACATGTTTGATGAATTGAACTCTCAAATCAACACTTCACTTGCCTATAATAACAACTATATAAAATATATATTTTCAGCATATCACAGTGTTAGTTTAAACGTTTATTATCAACACACACTATTTTTAAAAAGTGGAGGCAGATTGCTCTGCTGCTCGCAGCTGCAACGGGTGCAGAAATAAAAAAATGAAAAGGGCTATAGCTACAAAACGAAACGAAATAAACATGAAACGAATAAACATGCAACCTGCCTTATCTTACAACTTCGCTATGCATATATATATGTATTATAGATTATGTCTTGGATGCTGTTTGCATAGATTATGCGCAGTATCCAAGGTTTTAATCTAGTCCTCCATTAATATTTTTTCCCGGTGAGCTGAAGGTGCTGTTAAAGCAACACTATGTAGTTTCCATGTAAAAATGACTTACAGCTCCCCCATGTGGTTGAAAAGCGCAACAGTGCCTGGTATCAGACACTCTTTTGCAGGCAGGAGGAGGGGCGGGGCTGTGTTTCCTACCCTCCACCGCCACTTTCAGAGTGTGCTTGTAGGAGCTAGGAGGCTGTTCAGGTTGCACCAACAGTACAGTTTGTCCAGTTAAAAGTTGTTCTATCACTGAAATAATTTTAGAGACATTATTTAAAGGTAAAAAAACTACATAGTGTTGCTTTAAATAAGCAACAGCTGCATTGTAAATGTGTGTCTGGCTGTGCTTATAGCGGACTCGTGCTATAGGTTAAAAGTCTTACTACGTTTGTTTTGCAATCATCGTCTGTCAAAATGTTATTTTAATTAAATTGAAAAACATAAAAAGATGGAGAAGCCTAAATAAGCCAGAGGTCCGCCCGCGTATCAGCTGTGACGTTAAAATTGGCCGAAACCCGACCTGAGGGGTGTAAAAAGGTCGGGTCGGGCTTGGGCTGAAATGCAGGGCTCTACCCTCAGTCGCATTCATTGAGAAAAATGTAATGCATGCTCATCATGAAAGCTCTTTACAAAATAATATCCCTCTGGGCTTTTGGTTCAAAGGCGTGCATGTTTGGAGAAATATTGATTGAGTTTATATGTTTACTTCAAATTTCTAAAGAGAGGAGTAATATTTATTCAATTTTTAGTCCAAACACAGCATAATATTAGCTGAAGTTGTTTTACTGATATTTCCAATAGTCTGTTCATAATTCATACGTGATTATGATATTTTGTTTCAGTATACAGCGTCAGTACACTGAAAAAAATGATTCATTGAATTTAATCAGTTTTTTTTTTAAGGTAAGTGGTTGCAATCAATTTATTTAAGCTACATTTAAACAAAAGTTTTATATTTTATTTTACTTTACTAATCTTTTTGTTTAAATGTAGCTTAAATAAATTGATTGCAACCACTTACCTTAAAAAATGTATTAAATTCAATGAATATTTTTTTTCAGTCTACTACATTTAAAGGTGCAGTGTGTAAATTTTAGAAGCATCTAGTGGTGAGGTTGCAAATTGCAACCAACGGCTCAATCCACTGCTCACCCCTCGCTTTTGAAACGCATAGATAAGCTACAGTAAAACATGTCATCGTCAGAGACAACTTAGTAAAAAAAGTTTGTCCGTTAAACGTTTCTGTAGAAACATGGCAGCACAAAATGGCGACCTCCACGTAAGGGGACCCTCTGTGTATGTAGATAAAAACGTCTCATTCTAATGTAATAAAAACATAACGGTTCATTATAAAAAGGTCTTTATACACCCCTGATAATATAGTTTAGTATATTATTTTGCATTTCTGTCAAGAGATCCTTCTAAAAATCACGAAAAGCACCTTTAACTAAATGTTTTATACAATGTATAATATGCAATATTTGTGGGTCCTGAATCTGATAATGCCAAATCTCTTGTTACCAGTAAAAAGTAAGGGGTGGGGGGGCCCTCTAAGATTATCTTGTCCCGGGCCCAGGCAAGACTGTCAGCTGGCCTGGTCGTGGACAAATGCGGAACTATGCGTTAACGCCTGTCGGGCTACGTGCTTGCTTATGGACTTATGGATTACTTTTTACCATCTGCCGCTGGTTGTGTCAGCAAAGACAGCTCCCGTAAACGTACGGGCCAATCAAAAGACCCAAGAAGAGTTTGGAATAAAACGAGAGAAAGATTGAGGATCAATTTGGTGTTGCATTATCTGGATGGTGAGAGCTTTGCGACAATATTTAACTAGACCAATATTCTGATCCTGCTTGTGTTTTACGCGATGGGTGAGTTGTTTTGATTCGTAACCCTTCAAAAACCGTATGCTATTATATTGATCACAACATTAGTGTGTAGATTGTAATCAGCGCGTCTTCCCGCAGACGATATTCACATCAAAGGTATTGTACAGCAATATAAATGGTCATTTTAAGATGCTTCACAATAAGATTTGTACTGTCAATACATTATGTGAAAAATCATTGTAGATTGTAAGTTGAAAACTTAATTCTGTGCTGTGTTAACCATCGAATTTGGACTAATACTGTGATATCTATGACTAACAATTTCGTTTTGAACATCACATATAAACTTACATAATGAAATAAACGATGTCATCAAACGCAACATTTATAAGACTTGATTACCTTATCCATCAACGTGATTTCTCGTTCGCATCTGATTGATGGCCATCAGCGGTTGAGTTAAAGACTACAAATCCCATAATTCCACGCTGCTTCGGAGCGTCATTAAACAACGTAATTTGATGTTATTGTGTTTTGGCGCCATCTAGTGGTAAAAATTCTACATATTCGACCTTTAATATTAACCCTGGAGAACCCACGGGTCAAATTTGGCCAATTTTAATTGATGCTAAGAGAAGGGTTCTTGGGTTCTCCAGGGTTAAAGATATCAAGGTTATATTTTTAGAGAATGTTTTTACAGGGTGATTTGATGTAGAAAACAGTCAATCACAAAAAAAACTTTTACTTTATAAATTGTTTGACTTTATAAAATAACTTTACTGTCAGATTAAAAGATACAAAACCTGTCACTGATACCCTTTAACGCTTTCCCCGCCACTGACAAGTTATATAGTCAATTAAGAGAAAACATTTGCATGAAAAAAAACCGTGTTCCTGAGTTTTTATGGTAATCTGTATACCGCATTTATCCACTAGATGGCCCAATTTATAAAACAGTCATAAAAACATTACACTCGGTGTATGTTTTTGATAATCGTTCTCAATCTGATCTCTAACAAAATTCTTTCACAAAAAATGCAATTATTTTAGCTTTTTGCTAAAAATCTGTATTTTTGAACTATTTTGAGTTTATAAGCAGAGAAAAAAATATAGATAGGATGAAACTTTTTTTTCCCCGTCTTGTTTGTTTATTTATTGTTTAAAAGCAGAGGGTCTGTTCTTTCATTTGATATATTTGTGTCTTGATATATTTTTAGAAGAAAATTTTCTTGGAAAGCACTTTGTGAAACTTTTGTGAAAATCAAAAATGCTGCCGGCAAGAATAAAGGCTGGCGGGAATGAGTTAAAAAGGCCCTAATATGTACCATTTATATTCAGATATGTGTACATTTGGTACCAATATTTACCAAATGGTACGGCTTAAAAAAGGGTACCACCCCAATGACAGGTTTTGCAGAGTGTAGCACTATAAAGTTAATTCAAGTGCTAGATTAAAAAAAAATGCTGCCATTTTTTTTTAATAAAAAGTTTTATTTAAAAAGTATAATTTTTTCATTACAAATAAGTATTTAAAAAAGCAACAAGGCACTCATTCCGTGCAACACATCATTGAGTCGAGACAATATTAACAATATAACACTTATGTAAAGAAACAATTAGATTTTTATCCTTTCTGTCATTTTAATTAAAACATGTTTAAATCATTTCACAACACCATAAACAATCTTAAAGTCAAATACAAAAAATGAAATGTAATTTTTATAGAAACTATACTGAAATGATTCTTTAGTGGGTTTTATTAGAAGGAAAATCCCTTAAAGAAATATTACAAGATAAAAAAGGAATTCAAGTAAAATACAAACTTAAGCATATTACCTTGACCAACAGTTCAAAATTGACAGGATTACATTTCTATGGCAACAAACCACCTGACCTTACGAGGTACTGCAATTTCCTCTTTTCGGTTCTCATTCAATGTATCACTTCTACTTTTTTTGAAACCGTGGGTTATTTTCTGACCTTCATTTTCACAGCTGGCCCGCACTTTCCCTTTACAAAGCAAATAAAAATATATTTATAATAACGAGTGCATTTTTTTTTGCCATTTCTTTACTTTAAATCGAACTCTTCACAGTATTTACCATCCTCTGAATAGTTTCATCTCCACTTTTCTATTCTCTTGTGTGGTGGACATAATCCTCTCTCTCCCCTGCCTGCTCGTAGGCGGCGTTGTCGTGTCTCTTCCTCCGATCTCTAACCCCGATCCTCTCTGGTCCTGGTAAACCCTGGGAGTCAGCGTCTGAATTCTGGTCTTCCTCAACCAGGGGCCTACCCTCCTCCTCCATATTCTCGTCATCATCGGCATCGCTCAGATCTGTGTCGGATTTGTCAGAGTTTTCTTCTTCGAGGTATCGGTAACCTTTGACCTTTGTTGAACAGGATATTTATAAGCCATTAGTAAAGAAAGGGATTGCACAAACGCCCATTTCATGATGAAAGACTTTTAAAAACATTTTAGTGTTAAGTGTTGCAGATAATGTGTGTGAATTACATTTGTAAAATTCCTGATGTCACAAACAACCAAAATTTGACATTTTGTCAATGGGTAACGTCAACCATGTGCTTACCAAAATTCATAAAAATATCTTGTTTCAACTGAACTATGTCTTTATGCATAAGCTATAGTCGTAGGGTTGGTTCATATACCAAGTGCAGCCATGTACCTTATGCCGTGGACGAGGAATCCGTGGCAATCTAAATTGAATTCTTGCCGCCAGGCGACGCTCCATCTGCACGTAGCAGAAAGACGCCACCACAAGAGCGAACAACAGGAGTCCAAGTTTGGCCTTTTAAAAGTGACCAAAGAAATAATCATAATCTGAGTAGTCGAATTCAAATCTAATTTCAAAATCTATAAAAATAAGGTTTTACCCTCATAGGCAACGCAGTCCAAAGGTAGACAATGAAGATGGCAACGGCCTGCCACCAATGGTAGATGGTATAAATGAAGTCTAGTCGCTCCTTATCCTCGTACAGCATCCCCAACAAAACTACATAAAAAACACACACATCAGTCAGACTGTTTATGATATATCACAGATTGAATCTCATTAAATTCATCTAGATGGCTAATTCCTGTACACTGTAAAAAGTGAAAGTTGGATTAACCTAATGGTGCAGTGTGTACATTTTAGCGGCATCTAGTGGTGAGGTTGCGAATTGGAACCAACGCTCAATCCACCGTTCACCGAAATGCATAGAGAAGCTACGGTAGCCGCCACAGGACAAACATGTCATAGTCGGAGAAAACTTAGTAAAAAAAGTTTGTTGTAGAAACATGGCGGCACAAAATGGCGACTTCCATGTAAGGGGACCCGCGGTGTATGTAGATTAAAAACAACTCATTCTAAGGAAATAAAAACATATCTGTTCATTATGAAAGGTCTTTATACACCACTGATAATATAGTTTTGTATATTATATTGCATTTCTGCCAAGAGATACTTCTAAAAGTTACATACTGCACCTTAAAAAAATTACTTCAATTGGAAAAATGTATTTTAAGTGAAAACTTTAAGTTGAAAAAAAACTTATTTTACAGTGTTACCAATTGAAGTACTTTTTAAAGATATTTTCATCTTAAATCTTCTCACTTTAAGTGAATATTTTAAGTTGAAAAAGCTTAATTTTTAGGTCTTAAATTGTCTCACTTTAAAGGGGTCATATTATGAGATTTTTTAAGATGTAAAGGTGTCCCCAGAGTGCGTATGTGAATTATTAACACAGATAAATTATGTTGAAATAGGGTATGCTAGAAGTGCCACTTTGTAGGGGCAAGCAAAAATGTGTTTTTAATTTTAAATTAACATTTTTTAATTTTTCACCCTAAATTCTCTCACTGTAAAGGGGACATATCATGAAAATGTGACTTTTTCTATTTTAATTGCTATATTTGGTTCCCCATTGCTTCTATCAACCAAGAAAATGTGATAAAGATCAACCCAGTAACTAAGTTTTGGTAAACCATTCTCACTGTAAGCATGTGAAAAAAATAGGTCGTTGAAATTTGGCTCCCCTTGTGATGTCAGAAGGGGATAATAGCACCCCTTAATCTGCACTATCCAATCATAGCACTGCCATTTAGTGCAGATATCAACTCATTTGCATTTTAAATGACACCCAAAAACACAATTTTTGCTCACACCTAACAAAGTGGCAATTTTAACATGCTATAATGAATTATCAATGTGTATTTTGAGCTTAAACTTCACATACGCACTCTGGGGACACCAAAAATTTAAAAAGTCTTATGAAATGTCCCCTTTAAAGTAATAAAAATTCAGTTTTACCAATTGAAGTAATTTGTTTAAGTAGATCAAACTTTCACTTTTTTAAAGTAATTTTTTGCCCATTTTTTTGCCTTTGTTTGATAAACAGTAATGTGTTGAGAGGACAGGAAATTACAGGGTGGAGGGAGGGGTACGGGAATGGCAAAGGGGATGGTACTCTCTTGAGAAATGTGCCATTCTAACTTCCCAGTTGCTATGTGTCAACAACACTCAGTACGCTGCCTATAAAGACATCATAGGCTCATTCCTAATGTAAAGGCCTTTTTAAAATATAGACTACTTCCTAAAACCTAGTTTGAAACAAAAACGCAGTGTCGCATATAGTCTTTGTAGAGAAAACAATCCCAGAATGCATTGCGTCAAACATAACAAAAAAAGGTTGTGAGAAAAAATGTATTGCAAAAAACGTCATCACAGTAAGTTTAGTTCAAATATTATTTTACCCAATATCCTTGTGTAGTACTGACTTTAAAGCATATACTGTATGTGAGCCGATACTGCAACTTTAAAGACTCAGAACCTTTCAAACCAGTCAGTTTTGAGCAAGCCCACACACGATTTGAATGCATAAAACTCTGCATAGAAATAAAAAAAGCCATCGTTTACAAAGTTCGCTGTTAGCAATAAGAGTACTCACAGTTCAATTTAACCACATTTAAATCCGGATTTTATCGGCGCCTGCTTATAAGATTCCACAGTGCTGCCTTAGGACACGGGTGCCTACGTATTCAGTAGGCAGTCAGGCAGCTTAAGTTTTGGAACAGATCTAGTGTGCATGCTTAAGGGTGTAAGTTGCATTTGTACTTACTGCTCAGTCCTGTCTTGTTAAGGGCGGTGCCCAGACCCCAGAGGGCAGAGAGCACCAGCAGATATGGAAGATATTCAGGGTGTCTTGGCAATGGTGACCAGCACATCAGTGCTATTAGCAGGACGAAGTGCACGAAGGCCCCCCCGAGGAGAATAACCGGCCTGGGCAAGCGCAGCATGGTGAGGGCCAAGGCCGAACAGATGGAGGATGACAAACCATACACCATCACTAACAACCACAGCTTCTCCATTCCCACTACACACACGCCATATGACTGAGATATGATAATGGGGGAGAATATAGAGAGGGAGAAAACCAGTTTAGAAAATGACAAACTGTGCGCTGTCACTTTAATTCTTTGATTGACCTTAATAAGAGGCAAGCAGGTTTATTTGCAGCATCTCGACTAAAACACACTGACTTCAACTAGTGCAATAACACACAGCGCAGTTAAATCGTCCATTTTCTCTCACCAGTATGAGCCCCTTGACGGCAAAGAGCACCTCGAAGCCAGAGTAGATGAAGAACGGACAGAGCAGGCGGATACGGTAGTCTCGTAAGTGCTTGAAGGGCAACTGGAAGATGTTTCCCCAGCCGATACTGCGAAGGTCGATCTCCTCCGTGGGCCGGTATGCGGCTCCACACAATGCAAGGAACTGCACAGGGAACATAGACGGCTCACATCTTTCCTTTCGTAATATGATCAACAAAATAATGGTCTCAAAAGTGCTTCTGGCTTAGAATTAAATCTGCCAGTTAGTTGATTATCAGATGCACATTAGAAATAAAGTTTTGTGGATATTAGCCAACACTGTTTTAGTGCTAATATTTGGGTATTAGAGAAGATGATGAAGATGAGGCCGTACGATGATCATGGCGAGGAAGGCTGCACCCATGAGAACGCTTTCAACCTCGATGAGCAGCAGAGAACGAGGCAGGCTGCGTAAAACCGTCTTGTTTAAATTCAGAATCACCCCTCTACCTTCGGCTCCTGGATAAAAGAGAGGAGAAACATCAATTTTTCACCATTTTAACCGTAACTGCTTTTAACCATGATTAATGCATTAAGCAAGTGCGTAACCTAATATGTCACCCTGTCTGTGAAACCCAGGCTAAGGAGCATCAAAGTTTGATTTCAATTATTGATTTTACATTAACATTGATTTCAATCTTTGACATGGCCTTGCTCCGTCAATATTATTAAGATATCAAGGTTATATTTCCACACAATGTTATTTAAATTTTTTATGTAGAAAAACTGAATCCCAAAAAATAACTTTAGCTGGGTTTTTACAGACAAGGTCACATATTTCAGATTAGGAGGCAGGCTGGCTCATTTAGTGCTCTAAACAAGATAACATCTGAGGTAAAATGTCCTAGGTGTAATGGTGCATTCACACCAGACGCAGATGAAACGTTAAGCGCGTGTGATTTACATGTTAAGTCGATGCAAAGACGCAATATAAAAATCTAAATTTGCGGATATTCTCGCCACGTTAACCAATCGGGAGCGTGCCCTGTAGTGTTGTGATTATGACGTAGTGACCTGAGGCTCATTCTCTTAAATAAACCCTAAAATGTTCATGCATCTAACTATGTGCAATTTATTTTTTTAGCTTATTTGCTTATGAAGTTCTTAAGCGAATTGCGCAAATTTCATGTGAGAATTAAGCGAGTTAACTCAAAATGTTCAAGCAGCTAACTATGCACAACTTTTTTTTTAACCTTATTTGCTTATGAATTTCATGCGCGAATTGCGCAAATTTCACACGCGAATGATGTGAATTTCATGTGAGAATTAAGCAAATTAACTCAAAATGTTCAAACATCTAACTATGCGTGGGTTTTTTAGCTTATTTGCTTATGAATTTCATGCGGGAATTGCACAAATTTCACACGGATGATGCGAATTTCACACGCAAATGATGGGAATTTCACACGCGAATTATGCAAATTTCATGCGAGAATTAAACGAGTTACCTCAAAATATTTAAGGCTCGTACTATGCGCAAATATTTTTAGCTCATTAGCTTATGAATTTCTTGCGCAAATTTCACACGTGGATGATGCCAGTTTCATGCGAGAATTAAGAGAGTTAACTCAAAATGTTCAAGCATCTAACTATGCGGGGTTTTTTTTAGCTTATATGCTTATGAATTTCATGGGGGAATTGCACAAATTTCACACGGATGATGCAAATTTCACACGCGAATGATGGGAATTTCACACATGAATTATGCAAAAAGAATTAAAGGAGTTACCTCAAAATATTTAAGGCTCGTACTATGCGCAAATATTTTAAGCTTATTAGCTTATGAATTTCATGCGCAAATTGCGCAAATTTCACACGCGGATGATGCGAGTTTCATGCGAGAATTAAGCAAATTAACTCAAAATGTTCAATCATCTAACTATGCAGGGTTTTTTTTAGCTTATTTGCTTATGAATTTCATGCGGGAATTGCACAAATTTCACACGGATGATGCGAATTTCACACGCGAATGATGGGAATTTCAACGGGAATTATGCAAATTTCATGCGAGAATTAAACAAGTTACCTCAAAATATTTAAGCTTGTGCTATGCGCAAATTTTTGTTAGCTTATTTGGTTATGAATTTCATGCGCAAATTGCGCAAATTTCACACGCAAATGATGCAAATTTCATGTGCAAATGAAGTGTGTTAACCCTAAAATGTTCATGCATCTAAATAAGTGAGATTTTTTTTTAGCTTATTTGCTTATGAATTTCTTCCGCAAACTGCGCAAATTTCACACGCGAATGATGCAAATTTCATGCGAGAATTAAGCGAGTTAATTCAAAATGTTCAAGTGGCTAACTATGCACAATTTTTTATTACCTTATTTGCTTATGAATTTCATGCACGAATTGCGCAAATTTCACACGCGGATGATGTGAATTTCACACGCGAATTATGCAAATTTAATGCGAGAATTAAGCGAATTAACTCAAAATGTTCAAGCATCTAACTATGCGTTTTTTTTTTGCTCATTTGCTTATGAATTTCATGCGGGAATTGCACAAATTTCACACGGATGATGCGGATTTCACACGCGAATGGTGGGAATTTCACACGCGAATTATGCAAATTTCATGCGAGAA